>NW_011956963.1:0-1343 GCF_000949405.1 Vollenhovia emeryi | reverse complement strand
CATAAGTCATTTTTAGGCGTCATATGTTTGTCTCGGGTCGCCCGTCGCTCACGCTCGCTGCTCCCCTCGACCGTCGCTCGCGCTCGCTGCCCCCCTCGCCCGTCGCTCGCGCTTGTTGCCCCCCCTCGCCGCCCGCACCGCGCTCCTCGCCGCCCGCGCCGCGCTCCCCGCCGCACCTAGGTTTTTTCCCACCACGGTGTATCTCGCGCGTCGCTCCACCTCCCGCTCATCGATCGATTTTCTTAAATGCCTCCCGAGTCCGGCCTACCGTCTCCTGCATCCTCATTCGCTCAAACGTATAAATTTCTTTGTCGATAACTATTGTTACTTTGTACCTCGGTACATGATATTTCTCCTTAGTTTAACCCAATCTACCGCTATTTGCAAAGTGGCTACTTTTGCATCAGACACCCTGTATATGTATATCAAGGTTTCGCATGGATGTAAAACTTTCCATGCAATGAAACGTCCACCTCACATCGACCCGTGCTTTCGGGACAAAACTATATTTCCATCACTGTACAGTGCCGCACATATCGACTTCCTATGGATTGTAATTTTACGGATCCTAATTTGAAGTTTTAATTAGAAATAGGTTTGGGTTATGGTTATATGTATGTATCTCTCGGGATGGCGGTTCAGCGGAAGGGGGGGGGGGTCGCTCACACGGTTTCTGTGGAACGATTTGTGCAGTTTCACATGAGTTTAAAACTTTTCGCGCGAAGAGAAGTCCACCCCACATCGACCTCTGCTTTCGTGGTGGCGAACGAGATCTATTGTGCAGTTCCATATAGGTTCCCAACTATAATTGCAAAAAAATATACAAAAATCGGCTTCTTTGCTTTCTTTTCATTGTGATATTGATATTTTATGAACACTGGACGCGTACAGTTTCCCATTACATTAATAAAATGAAATATTTTTGCAAAACACTTTGGAATTCTAATTGTTTTGTCATGTCGAAATCTTGAAAAACATAAATCGAGGGGGGAAACCGCCGAGGGCATTGTAGTGCACAGATTTTCGGCATTACTGGGCATTGCTAGGCATTTTTTAGGCATTAGTTCCCAGATAGCACAAGACACTCCTATGAACATTTTAAGAATATTCTTCAAGAGCATTTGGAATATTCCATAGGTCATTCTTACATATTTATCTGATATTCGTGGAATATTCGACTGGCACTACTGTAAATCTTTTTCGAATGCGACTAGAATAATCTATCGAATATAGCGTGTCGTATATATATGGTATGATCACAGGTTTCACTGCCTTTTGCATAAGTTAAGCGCATTACACAATAAACAATGTGTGATGCATAAACTCGATGAATATTTAAAAAA
>NW_011956962.1:0-1343 GCF_000949405.1 Vollenhovia emeryi | reverse complement strand
CTATCTGGGTGTAGCACATGTTGGTTTTTATACGTTTCTTAAACATTTATTAAACATTAAAAAATTTATTAAACATTAAAACGTTTAGGAATCATATATGAAACGTGCTACCTGGGATATGTCTCAAAAGCGTTATAAACATAACGAAAAGATGTTTACAACAGAAATTATAAAGAAGTAAGAATTAAAAAATTTTCCCTTTAGCTTTAAAAAACGTTTCTATAATGGTTTCTTAAACGTTATTTTATCGGAAAAGAAACGTTTCATCTAACGTTTTTCCGAATGGACATTTTAACTCATGAGAAACGTTTCTAAAAATCAGTTATAAACGTTTCGGAAAAACGCTTCTAAAACGTTTTTGAAACGTCCCAAATAGCACATGACGTCCTCAGGATCATCCTGAATATGTCCTAGGACGTCCTGGGATGCCTTGAGGAAAATTGTATATTCTCAGGACGTTTTTGGGTTGACCTTAGGATGTCCTTTATAGGATATCCTTAGGATATCCTAAGGATATCCTTTAAAGGACATCCTAAGGATATCCTATAAAGGACATCCTAATTTTCTTTAAGATATATTTAGGAGAACATGAGGACGAACTCAGTAAAGCCACAGAACATATTGAGAGCAGTATAAAGGCATGTTCGGAAAAGCCATAGAACGTCCGGTATAAATACAGAGACGTCCTAAGGACATTTTTATAGGACATTTTTAGGATTTCTCTGAAATATTCGATGTTATGCACAAATGTGACTGGATGTGATAAATTACATATTATGAATGAGCAAATAATGAAATTATTGATATCATTGGTCAATTATCACAGGCACTATTTTTTATGAATGTTTATTATAGATATTTTGTGTGTGTGTGTGTGTGTGTGTGTGTGTGTGTGTGTGCGCGTGCGTGCGTGCGTTTATAGTTACATATACAAAAAATTTCATAAATTCTGCTTTATTTTCTTGCGATTTGGAGGTCAGATCCATGATGTTATTAATTGCTTCCTCATAGAGGAAGCTTTTTTTCGTGAAAAAATTTTTTATCGAGTTTTCTTTGAAAACATGTTTACAATGTCCCAAAACGTTCAAAAATCACATTCAGAAAAAATGTCGGTATGTATGTATGTATGTATGTGTGTGTGTGTGTGTGTATGTCTGTATGTATCCTTATTAGTTTACTCTAAATAACTTTTTAAATATACAAGATCGAAAAAAATGTTTAGCATGAAAGTTGTACGGTTTCAAGTAATGCATTACATAGTAATATAAATATGACCTTGAACAGTTACCTCAAGGTCACGTAAAGATGACCTTGAAATTTTTGAATGGAACCCCTTTTTTTTT
>NW_011956961.1:0-1343 GCF_000949405.1 Vollenhovia emeryi | reverse complement strand
GAAATTTCAGTACAAGATGAGCAAAATTTTAGTTTGCAAGAAGATTTGCAAATCTTAGTTTCAAAATGTTGTATTCCTCAAGGTACTGTAGATAACCTTCTTCAAATTTTGCGGAAACATGGTCATGATGATTTACCTCAAACGTGTAGAACTTTAATGAAAACACCACGTAATACTTCTCTAAATATATTTTCTCTTAGTGGTGGAAGATACATTCATTTTGGATTGGCTTCGGGAATAAAACGTTCTATATTAAAATATTGTAGAACCATGCCTCGTGAAATAAAAATAAATATTAATATTGATGGCTTACCATTGAGTAAAAGCTCAGGTAGCCAATTTTGGCCTATTCTTGCATCAATCGAAATTAATGATCTTTATACCGAACCTTTTGCAGTTGGTATATTTCACGGAATGTCAAAACCGAATAATGTTAATGATTTTCTTCGTCCTTTTGTTAACGAAGCACAAATTGTTCTTCGCGAAGGTATATTATTAGATAAAGATTGTCATTGTAAAATTTCAGTAAATGCAATATTATGCGATGCGCCTGCAAAGTCATTAATCACTTGTACCAAAGGTCACACAGGGTATTTTTCATGTTCGAAATGCTCACAAGAAGGGGATTTTGTATGTAATCGAGTTGTGTTTCCAGAAATTAATTCTACATTAAGAACGAATGAATCGTTTCGTACTCGTAGCCAACAAGAACATCATATAGGTGATTCAATTCTAGAAAATCTTCCTATAGACATGATTTCACAAATTCCTCTAGATTATATGCACCTTGTTTGTTTAGGTTCGAGACGTTTATTGCAATTTTATGTTAGGGGTAGAAAAGGTGTAAGATTATCTAATGCTGCAATTAATTCTATTGACAAACACTTACTTGATACAAGAAAATTTATAATTAAAGAGTTTGCAAGAATGCCAAGAAGTTTAGTATATATTGACAGTTGGAAAGCAACAGAAGTTCGCCTTTTTTTGCTGTATTTAGGTTTAGTTTTGCTAAAACCATTTTTGTCTCAAGATTATTATAATCATTTCTTATCACTAAGTATAGCTATTCGTATATTCGCAGATCCAGAACAATGTTTAGTTCTTAACGATTTCGCACATTCTTTAATAAGCTGGTTTATTGAAAATTACAAAAATGCTTTTGGACTTGAATATATTTCACATAATGTTCATAATTTAGAACATCTTGCAAATGATGTTAAAACTCTTGGGTGTTTAGATTCTTTCTCTTGTTTTAAATTCGAAAATCACATGCAAAAAATTAAAAAGCGAATAAAAAATTGTGGCAAACCATTAGAGGAATATTCTAACCGAATTTTTGAATT
>NW_011956960.1:0-1342 GCF_000949405.1 Vollenhovia emeryi | reverse complement strand
GTCGCGGCGCGCGGCGGTGCGCCGCTCCTGTCTGCCTCTTGTACTCGGCCAGTTATTCGCTGACTATTTCTTTGAATAATTCAAAAACTAAGCTTCGGAGAACATTTTGGTAAGAGAAAAATCGTCTTAGAATTTAATCAGGAATACGACATTTCAGGGACACTATACCTATTTTGAATCACCCTGTATATATGAAAAGAAATTTATTAAAATATTTAGGGTAACAAAATAGGCTCATATTTAAATAATCATTATAGTCAAAAGGAGAAAAGTTTTGGATTGGATAGTATATCGTAGTTATTAAACCGGCTTATAAGCCACCGTGTAAACGTAGTCAATGAATAATATCCTATGTCCAGTTGAAATACGGAACTCGCTAGGACAAATATGATATTTGTCGAAATAGTCGCTGTTTTTCGCCCTCTTTCATGAACTTGAGCATTTCTGTTTTACCAAAGAGTTCCAGTTCTTTAATATTATCTGTCGTCATTCTTTGTATGGCGATAATTGTGTCATATCCTTCAAGACGCATGATATTTTTTAAATATACGGGAACTTTCAGCCCTATTCCCGTTTCTATAATGTGCCACATTGTAGACGTAGCAATTTGATCATCTTCTTGAATTTCGGTCTGAGTCCCAACATTAATGTAAATTTTGAGATCTTGCTTGCCGCCTTCTTCTCGGTCACTATTCTCGCCCTCTATCATATTTTGATTAGAAAACACAAGAAAACGTTTCTTTATATCAGGAATGGCAATTTTTAATGGAATATCTATTTAACTTGAATTCATATAACTTTGTTTTCTAACCATAAAGAGTATGGATGTAGCAGCCATAAGTTTAGTATTCACCGTGTACTTACTTAAAAGTAGAAACATATTTGTATTAAATAATATACTTACTTTATTTTAACTAGTGAGAATATTCTTAAATGTCGCTAGCAGTAATTAAAAACATCAGTGATTTTTATTGACCGTATCTGGCAATTTTAATAATACTGAAAATTTATTGCGAAAAGTATTACCTCAGCCAGGGTTTGAACCTGAACTTCCCTACAATTGCTGGCGACATTTAAGAATATTCTCACTAAAAACAAAATAAAGTAAAAACATCAGTGATTTTTATTGACCGTATCTGGCAATTTTAATAATACTGAAAATTTATTGTGAAAAATATTACCTCGAGCTTTCGACGCACAATCGTTTTACACTTTGAGGCTAATATAACTTTACTTGTTACTTAACTGAAACAAAGAATAATCGAGAGCGAGCACTAATCGAAATAGGTTGAATCGACACGACCGAGCTGGAGATGTTGTAGATTTCATAGTGATTATACAT
>NW_011956959.1:0-1342 GCF_000949405.1 Vollenhovia emeryi | reverse complement strand
TATTTACAAAATAGATGATAAACTTACACATTCTTTGTGTAATTAAACAAATCTTGTATTTTTCCAATAAATTTATAACTTTATGTTGATTTGTATATTTACGACATTAGACATGTAATTTTTACATCTATTTTTGGTGTAAATTTACAAACTTTTTTTACATATTCTTCCAATATTTAGCGAATGTACTGTGGTACGAGGGTGGGGTGGGTACATTGTCTAACGGAACATTCCTATTGACAAGCAGAAAGATAGGAGATCTGAGTTGTTTTCTTCGTCACATAGTTTACTGACAACGGGTAGAGAAATAGATAGAGAAAACGAAAAAAGAAAAATAGATAAAACGAGAAAATAATTACACTTTTATGTCCTTTCAATAAACAATTGTTATCCCCAGTGAGAAATAATACATCGGATCAATATCGGTTTGATGTCGATTCTATCAGATGGTATCGATACGGCTCTGTCGACAGTTAAATGTCGATAATTTCACACGTTTCGCGATTATTTCGATGTAGTGAGAACGTTGCAAATAATATTTGTTGATAGCAGCAACACAATATAATATAAAATAAATTTAGAATAAAATATTTACACACTACACCCTGTTACGGCTCGTAGTCCTTTATTCCTTCAATTTGTGTTTAACATATTTGAGCCATACCAATTTTATTATAATAATTTATACAATATAATATACCTTGTCTTCACCTCTCACATAAATTGCATAATGGGATAAGGAAATTTCACTCATAAATTAATTTTAAGAGACTATTTCAACTTTTAATAGTTGAGATTACGTGGAAAGTTAAACCATATTTTTGATCTATCTTTCTACAACATATTCAAAGTCTATCAAAATCTGTGAAAGATAACTTATTGTTAGACTGTTCCGCTGTGAGACAAAATTACGCAGCCATTACACCAATCACTCTTCTGCGTACATGTACAATATATAAAAATTATGTTAATCCTAACTCACACAAGGACACATGTGGATATTCTTGGTTCATCCGGTGAATTAATTCTTCGTCACCTTCCAAAAAAGAAATCTTTTGCAATTTTGGACACTGCAAGGGAAGTGTTAACACGTCTGGAAGTAACACTACTAAATGCACTTCTTTTAAGTTTTTACACAGAGTCAGTAATTCGCCGAAATTATCAGGGCAATTCATCAACTTAATTTCTTCCAAGCGTTGACAGGCGGAAAACAATCTACGCAAGCTATCCTCACCTATTGGCTCAAATGAGTCATCGAGCCTGTAACAAAAGTCATGCTACTACTACGATTTTTTAATCGAAATGGGAAAAACACCATAGTTGTTTCGTGATGCTTGCAAGT
>NW_011956958.1:0-1342 GCF_000949405.1 Vollenhovia emeryi | reverse complement strand
CGGCTGCCATTTCTCAGGGAAGCGATTTTCGACAAAAACTCAAATGGATGTTTCGTCTTAGAATTGTCCAAGGAATACGCCCCTGAAGTTAAGCTACTCATCACTGAACCACCCTGTATATTATAATTTTTCTTTTTCCTTGCAGAATCATCAAACAACGGTGATGTGCCAACGCTGCAACAGGTGTTGCAGCAGTTGCAGCAGCAACAAACTTTGATAGAGGAGTTGCAGCGACGGCTGCAAAAGCGCGAGCAGGTGCGGGAGCAACCGCTTCAGCAGCCTCTCCAGGAGGCCGAAGACCAGCCGGAGGCGCAACAGCAGCAGCAGCAAGAGGGCCAGGAAGCCCGCCAGCAGCATGAGCAGCCGCTGGCGCAGCAGCAACAGGAGGCCGAGGAGCAGCCGCAGCCGCAGCAGGAGGCTGAGGAGCAGCCGCAGCAGCAGAAGCCAAGGCGAATTAGTACGTAATTTATAAATTAACAATTCGATTATATTTATGTATATTACAGCGGAGTGAAAATGCAAAAATTGCGGCGTATAATTGCATCGATTTTGTAAATGCAGAAAAGCTTGCGTACTTTTCTAATTTATGCAAAGTCACAACTTATCCATACTACCGCTATTTAATTAACACAATTTTTACACTTTCACTCCGCCCTAATCTATAATAATATATAATATTAAATTTTATAATTATTATTTAGAGTATTTTTATACTATCTTATTTATTTTTTATATTCGTATATATTTGCAGTATTTTAATACCATTTATGTATTTGTTTGTTTCAGGAATTCGACGTGGAACAGGGCGCGGTAAAAAACGAGGACGCTGGTACGCCCAACGGGGCCGCGTCAGGGGTGGCGAAAATATCCAAATACAATAATAAATCAGTATTATGCGTAATACTATTTATTATTATAAGATGCGTAATATTATAAGATAAAAACATATAATAAATATTCATATGTAAATTGAATAAAAATATAAATATTAAAAACTTCAAGTTTTATTGACCGTATCCGCGATCCTTAACATACTTATTGCGTTACTAAACAAGTTAAATATCTTATAATCTTGTGAGTCGCGAATAAGTGTGTAACTTGAATAGTACTCTCGATCATTAGAGGAATCCTCGTTCCGTGAACATCACGTGATGCTATTTTATAATATATTCTGGGATAATAGAATTACATAAATATTGTACTGTTTCACATTTTTCTTAATTGTAACTAATAGTCGCTATAGTCGATTACTTCTGTTTATCACAGTCATTAAATATTCTTTGTTCTGCTATATTTCCACCTTGACATATCACATTTGTCACAAAGACGAGTGTCTAAAAGG
>NW_011956957.1:0-1342 GCF_000949405.1 Vollenhovia emeryi | reverse complement strand
TATTTCTGAAATATTTCAATGAGAAGGATCATAAATGATTTCGATGAAACGTTTCAGAAATACTTCTGAATGATTTCAATGTTACATTTCAATATTAATTTCCAAGGTATCTTTTGGAAAGCTTTCAATGACATGTGATTTTGATGAAACGTTTCAAAGATATTTCTGAATGATTTCAATTTTACATTTCAATATTAGTTTCCAAGTTATCTTTCGGAAAGCTTTCTGAAACTTGTTTTGCTGTGTGGGAGCGAATCAATCACCCCTTGCACATCACTTCCCCCAGCCCAAATAACCAAATCATCTGCGTATTGCAAAGCCTTAATTCCCGCCGCCAAATTAGCGGGGAGATTCCTTAAGTAAATATTGAATAAAAGAGGGCTGAGAATTGAGCCTTGCGGAGTACCCTTATAAGAGAAGAAAACTTCGCTCATTTCCCCCTCGCACAGAAATTGAATTCTTCTTTTTTTCAGCAATTCATAAATAAAATAACAGAGCTTGTCCGGCACCCCTATATCGATGAGCCCTTCGACCAATAGCAAAGGGTCCACGTTGTCAAATGCCGATACTATATCTAGGAACACCGCGGAAACCTTATCTCCCTTGAGCATCAAACTCTTAACCTCACCAGACAAAATAGAAAGACTGTCACCACACGATCTGGCTCGTCTAAAGCCAAACTGCTCCTTTGGGATGATTTTATTCGATTCTACATACCACATCAATCTGAGATATATCATTCTTTCAAGCAATTTTAAATAACAAGAAAGCAGAGAAATGGGCCGGAGGCCCTTACCCCCGCCCTTGGGGATAAGTACCACCAATGCTCTCCTCCATTCTGCAGGGGGAGATCTCTTAAGCTGCCATTTCACGGAGCGAAGCTAAAGCTGGCGTTTACCCCCACTCTACCAAAGTAACGATACAGCGAAGGTGAGCGAAGGTAACGCTCAAAGTTGGATTTATCGAACTTTTAGCGAAGCTGTGAATTCCTAATCTAACCAGTGAGTAAAGACGTTGTAAGTATTAAAATAAAATAATATAGCCAGTACACAAAACAAATATCATGTATTTTTTACATTTTTAATGTTTCAGAATACATTATGGCTGGAAGAAGCGAGAAATACGCATCACCAAAAAATATAGACAAAGTTAGTATTATAATAATTAAGTATACTTGTAGGTTAAGTTGTTCTTTATTTCCGATAATTATAATATGTATTTTAAATTAATATATTAATTGATAATATACATGTTGTAGGAAATGCTGCACACATGTAGTGTGTGTAAATCAAAAGTAGTGGAGGAGGAAATATGCAATCATCCTTGTCTGAGAGGATATAAA
>NW_011956956.1:0-1342 GCF_000949405.1 Vollenhovia emeryi | reverse complement strand
TCTTTGCCCTGCCCACTGTCCAATTCGAGCGCGTAGCGAGATGTGACCGCCCGGCGATCGATATTGCCTGACGAGGGGGGGAGGGGGGGACAGCGCGCAGTTGCCGGCGAGTTGTTTACGTCGCCGCTCCCGCGTCTCGCGTCCCCATCCCTCGCCTGGCAATATCGATCGCCGTGCGGTCACATCTCGCTACGCGCTCGAATTGGACAGTGGGCAGAGCAAAGACGACGATTTTCGATAATTTTTTTCTCGTTAACTATTGCGAAAATTGCAAAATGTTTCAGGACTTTTCTGTTCATCTCGATCCGTTCTACCTTCTCACGAGCTCGTGGACAAATGTTATAACTCACCCTGTATATCATTTTTACGTTTCATCATTGAATAGAATAGTATTCTACTAATATTTATACTATTATCTGTAGATGATAATCACATTGTTCGACGAAGCCTTGTCAACAACAAAGAAGTCGTCTTGCCTGTTCATGAAAACATTCCAGGTAAATAAAAATTTTGAAATCTTGAGAATTGCAGTAATGAGTCTGCATTTTCTGATAAAATTTATTTTAGGAACTATTAAAATGCTTTCGACAACAGACAAAAAAGCATTACAGAAGGAAAACGACAGTAGATCTCTCAATAAGAGACACGATCGAAGAGCCATGAAGTCTACGTTGAATGATGACGACGAGGAATTCTTAATTTTATCCGTGCAAGAAAGACGACCCCTCTGGGATTTTACTATTCCACTAGAGCAACGATGCCAACGGGTGACAAAAACACTGTGGAATGAAGTATCTGAAGCATTAGGAGGTAAAGAAACGTTAAAAACATTCATCTGAAATACTCCCTGGTAATATACAATCTAGTAGCTCAGATACGTCCCGAAGAAGTGCGCAAAAGACAGTCCAAAATTGCGACAGAAGTGCATAATATCTCTTATTGAACGAGTATTTACTGTATTATCACAGCAGTCTGCTGTAAGAATTAGCTACTGTCAAATATGATTGAAATTTGACAGCAGACTGCTGCAATAATACAGTAAAGACTCGTTCGATAAAATATTATGTACTTCTGTCGCAATTTTGGACTGTTGTTCTTTTTGTGTACTTCTTCGGGACGTATCTAAGCTACCAGATTGTGTTATCAGGGCTTCTACGGTGCTTTCCAGTTGCTACTTACGCTAGTGTACACTGAGTGCACACTAAAGGTTGCTTAAAATAAATTCTTATACTTAGGTATTGTCTTAAATACCTCTTGAAATGTTTCTTCGTCAATAAAATGATCGTACGGATCGTTCTTTTGACTAAATAGTTTCTGAAAAGTTCTTATTTAAGTCGAATTT
>NW_011956955.1:0-1342 GCF_000949405.1 Vollenhovia emeryi | reverse complement strand
AGCGAGAGGTGGAGTCACGCATCGATCGATGAGAGACGGTGTCGAGCGGGGAGCGGGCGTTCGCTATCGTTTTTTGAGAGATGTCAACAAACACACCATTTTGCATGCTTCCGCGTCCGGCCTTCCGCACCTACGTGCACTGATTGGCTCAGACGTTTTTCTGCATTAGGCCGATAATAATTACGATTTTGTAAAATTTTATATAACTTTTCTTCTCAGTTTAACCCAATCTACTATAATCTTTGGGGTCGTCCATATCGAATCTGACACCCTGTATGTATACATAGAATATAAAGGCTATAATCTAATTTGTGCCCACTATTGTCCACTATTTATATAGTAATTCCTCATGAACAGTTAAGTCGAAAAGTCCCAAGCCATTTTTTCGAATTATGCTTTAGAAAATAGCTATTATTAATTACAAATCAGCATCACTTTTTAAACGGATGCACGTTTGTGAGCTGCACATCTATTAGTGCACATGAAGTGAGCCGCGTGCTTTAGCAGTGGCCTATAGTGCGTTTGTTTAAAAAGTGATGCTGATTGACTAATATTTATTTAATAATAGTTACTTTATGAAACATGATTCGAAAAAATGGCTCGGGACGTTTTCACTCGTTGTCAGTCCCTTATGAGGAATATCACTATACATATAGTGATATATTAGATTATACTTTGTAATCAAATTACAAATTTTTTGGAAGAAAATAATGCAAGTTATTTTTTAATTAGGTTTTAATTATTTTTGTTTTTTATATACAAATAAAAATTATACAAGAGAAAGAAAAAATATATATATGCAATGTGTCCTAGGAAGAAATTTTTAAAGTCTTAGATTATATCAATTATCATTTAAAGCAAAAAGTTTCTACATACATGTATTCCATACCAAATACGAGGGACATTCAATAATTAAAGAGACAAATTGATGTAGAAAAAAACTGTGTATTTTTACAAAATGATACTTTTACTACTTCTCAACATAATCCCCACCAATATTAATATACTTGTCCCAACGATGAACTAGTTTTTTATACCAGATGCAAAGAAGTCTTTGTCTTGTTGTTTGAGCCACTTTCCCACAAATTGTTTAACCTCCTCGTTGTTGCTGAACTTTTTTCCTCGCAATGCCTCCTTGAGTGGACCAAACAAATGGACCATACAACTTTCACCATACTGTAAAATCATTCGAGAAAAGATTTTAGCTGGTTTTTCACCTTCAGAAAGCAAAAAGTTCAGTGATCCGTTTTTACTTTTTGCTTTCTGAAGGTGAAAAACCAGTTAAAATCTTTTCTCGAATGATTTTACAGTATGGTGAAAGTTGTATGGTCCATTTGTTTGG
>NW_011956954.1:0-1349 GCF_000949405.1 Vollenhovia emeryi | reverse complement strand
AATTTCAGTGAAATAAATATTATATGCCACAAATAAATTTTCAAAGACTTTTTTCTCAGTGTATGGCAAGCCACCACGGCGCCGAGATTACCGAAGGAAATTGAAATCAGATAGCGGTTTGTGCTCTCGGAACAACAGTTTTGTCCGCGCGTATTTGCATACGGATATTTATGCGCGCGGCTTCGATTTCTTTAATCGCGATCTTTCGGAACAAATGTCAATTTGCGCGATCGGTGAATCCGAGAATGGTCTTTTTATTCCATTATTCAAAAGAAAACAGGAGCCACTGAGATAGTTGGTATTAAGAATAATCTGATTTCATGTAGTTTTATATATTTTCCAAGGGCGAAACCGCTGAGGGCATTGTGGTACAGATTTGCGGCATTACTGGGCAATACTAGACATTACTAGGCATTTTTTGGGCGTTAGACCTTGCTGGGACATTATAAAGATACAACAAGATAAATAAGATAAAATAAGATAATAAGATAAAGTAATGCCCACTGGGGCATTAGTGGGCATTGGTGTACAAGATTTTGGTCAGCTTCTCCCTCGACATTTTCGTAAAGTGACGGGAATTTCTTTAAGGACTTGCATGACTCTCTCACATTTAGTATAATTTCCCCAGAATATTATACCAACCTTAATATTTATTACTCAACATGGAATAAACTCTACGATTCGTCCCTTGATTTTTAAAATATGTTAATGTAACGATCAATGTTTCAATGGGGAAAAAATATCTCGTTTTGTAAGTAAATATTTTTTAAAGCAGCACAATCCAAGTAATTATCAGCAGGGAATAATGTGACGGTTCTCCTCGACGACGGCACCGATAATTATTTGGAAATAGCGTCTTATTTAATTTACAATAATTATCAATCTCATTACTTCAACGTCGCCATTGTGAACTACATAGAGGCGCTTACGTCTATTAAGCTGACACAGCCACTTTAGCACAATCGAATAAAACATATACAGAAATTTAGTGCTCTTTTGTTGCTAATTTGTTGCCCAATTCCCGATTTTGTTGCTCCAGCCGATTCGGAGAAAATAGCGGCTGTGCTAGCTTAAGTCTAAAGTTAGCACAGCCACATAAAAAAAAATTTTAAATTAAAAACCCAACACGGTTTTTTAGCCCGAATTTGTTGCTAATTAGTTACTCTATTCTGGATTTTGTTGCTCCACCCCTAACCCTCGAGAACCACTCCCTAGCTCTCCTAAATCAGCACATTACTTCAAAGAGTAAATTAATGAGATATCACGATGGAAGACGGTTCCTCGATTTTGTTGCTCGCTACTCACGATGAATCCGATTTTGTTGCTCCACCCCTAACCCTCGAGAACCA
>NW_011956953.1:0-1342 GCF_000949405.1 Vollenhovia emeryi | reverse complement strand
TCGTGATAAGTTTAAATTCTGTTGCCTTGAAACGAGGACATTCTTCAAGCGATCTACCTTTACGTGGAAATTCAACAGGAATATATCTCTTTAAGTTTTTGATTTTATTTGAAACTGATTCTATTTGTCTATATGAAAGTTTATATGGTTGTTTACCGTATAACCAACCATACTTTTTATGTGTAAGCAATCTTTTCATTACCCCCAAACAAATAAGATGCATGTAATCTAGTACAATATCTTTAATCATGTGAAAATGAGGCAAATTCGTCAAAATAGTTACCCCTTTGTGATAATCTTCATCACGTTGTTGTCTAAATTCAGCATCTGTTCTCTTGGTAACATTTATCTCTGGAAAGCACAATACATTATTAATAAAACAACCTTCCACCTTGCACTTAATGCAGCTGTAATAACCGGTATGGTTTTTTATATTTAAAATATAAGATTTAGCGGGTGTATCACATATTAAAACTTTTATTTTAAAATCATATTTTTTATTGTTGATAAAAATTCCATTCGTAGTCAAGTAAATTGCTTCATTAACAAATTCTTTTAAATATTCATTCGAGTTTTCCGGTTTACCATTACCATGATACAGGGCTACCATTAAAACATATTTGTTCAAAACTTCAATAGATGTTATTTGAACTAATATTGGCCATAAACAATTTAAACTGCTTTTACTAATAGGCAAACCATCTATATTTACAGCTAATTCAAAAGATGTATAATTAGGAAGGAATATACCACACTGATTAATTAATATGTTAATTGACTGTGCAATCCCAAAGTAATGAAAGGAACCTGTGTTCATTTTTACAGAAGTAAAATTGTTTGGAGTTAATAATATTGTTCTCGGATTTTTAGATAAATTATGAAATGAGGTCAAATCATTTTCATTTCGAAGAATTTCTAAAAGCTTTTTAAAACTATTTTGAGTAATATTTTCCTCAATGGCCCCCATGTTGCTAATTTTTTCCGTAATAATGTTTCTTTATTTTTATTTTTGGCGTAAGTAAATGAATCATTACTATTTATTAAGTCTCTATCATTATCAACGCTATTTGAAGATACCACAGAATGATTTAAGACAGATATATCATCTGGGAAACTTTCTTCGATGTTGATATGAAAATTTAGTTCAGCAACATTTCCGCAAACCTTTTTACTTAATATATTGGTTGACTGAAAGTCAGGACTTCGTGTATCAATATTCACGTTATTTATATCTTTACCGATACTTATCCCTTTATTGCTGAAACAAGTAATTTCGGTCGATTTAAGGGGATGCTGGAGTGATTCTCTGCACTTTCGCACCTTTTGCATTTAAAACTGTCTG
>NW_011956952.1:0-1341 GCF_000949405.1 Vollenhovia emeryi | reverse complement strand
GAGACCCTACCGACTCCCAGAAAAACATAAGGCCGAAGTAAATCGCCAGATCACAGAGATGATGCAACAAGAAATTATCCAACCGAGTACGAGCCAATGGAACGCACCCCTCTTGGTAGTACCGAAGAAAGCTGACGCATCCGGAAAACCGAAGCTGCGAATTGTAATAGATTTCCGTAAATTAAACGACCTAACGATAGGAGATTCCTTTCCTCTTCCGAATATCACGGACATACTAGACCAACTAGGCAATGCGAAATATTTCTCCACCCTAGACCTAGCGTCAGGCTATCATCAAATACCCATGGCCGAACAGGATAAATGCAAAACCGCATTTTCCACACCGTATGGACACTACGAATTTAACCGCATGCCATTCGGATTAAAGAATGCACCCGCAACTTTTCAACGTTTAATGAATAACATTCTGATGGGATTACAAGGATTAAAATGCTTAGTCTACCTGGACGACATAGTGATTTACGGCCCGAGTCTACACGAGCACAATAAAAGACTCGTGCAAGTATTCAATCGCTTACGCGAAGGTAACTTGAAACTGCAACCTGACAAGTGTGAGTTCCTCCGGAAGGAAGTGATATACTTAGGACATATTATCACTAAGGACGGGATCTCGCCCGATCCAGCGAAATTAGACGCTGTAAAATCTTTCCCAGCACCTAACAAAGTTAAGGATATTCAATCCTTTATAGGCCTAGCGGGATATTACAGAAAATTCATAAAAGACTTCTCCAAAATTGCCAAGCCTCTAACTAAACTAACAAAGAAAGGAGAAAAGTTTGAGTGGACGACTGCACAGCAAAATGCATTTGATAGCCTAAAATTCGCGCTGACAACAGCCCCTGTATTAAAATACCCGGACTTCAGCGACGAGTTCATCGTCACGACCGACGCGTCAGATTACGCCATCGGAGCAATCCTATCTCAAGGCACGGTAGGTCAAGACCGACCCATCGCCTACGCCAGCCGCGTATTATCGCGAGCAGAGCAAAACTACAACACCACCGAAAAGGAACTACTAGCCATTGTATGGGCAGTCAAACATTTCCGCCCATACGTATACGGCACAAAGTTTAAAATAATTACAGACCATAAGCCACTGATATGGCTATTTAACGTAACCGACCCCGGTTCACGATTAATTCGATGGAGACTCAAACTAGAGGAATACGACTACGAAATAGTCCACAAGGCAGGAAAGAGCAATGTAAACGCCGACGCATTGAGCCGCTATCCCGCGGAAGACAAAAAACTGATTCACCATATCGAAACAGGAGAAGAAGAAAGAGGAGGAGAACAGAGAGAATACTCTGCGGAAGAAAA
>NW_011956951.1:0-1341 GCF_000949405.1 Vollenhovia emeryi | reverse complement strand
GGCAGGCAACGGTGGGGCATCATCTAATAGCGAGAGGTGGAGCGGCGCGCCGAAAAAAAATGTCACAAAAGCTTGCCGCTCGCTGTTTGACAACTTTTTTCGGCGCGCCGCTCCACCTCTCGCTATTAGATGATGCCCCACCGTTGCCTGCCGAGTCCGGTCTGCCGCCTTCTACGCTCTATTCGCTCAGACATTAAAATTAATTTCTTGATAACTATTGCGAATTTTGCAAAATGGTATAGGACTTTTTTATTCAGTTTACCCCGGTCTATCTGCCATCTACGGGACATACGGGTATTAGGACACACCCTGTACATACGTGCTTTCTCTTTGTGTAGGTATGTGTGTTTACTACCTTCTGTCTTTGTCTAGCAGATCGCAGCGCCATCTGTTGCAAGATCTGGCAACTATTCTTGCATATATTTCTGCTCGTCTTTATCATTCTGCGCGTGTAGAAGTACTTTCTTTCTTTTCAAAGACCTTTCTTTTTTATTAGACTGTTTAACTCGGTTTTAAAGATGCCATGCTGTTCTCTCATTTCGTCTGATTAGTGGAACCTATTCGATTTGTACGTATAAGCCTTATAATCAGTATATTACACGAATGTTTTCATGAACTGACACAACACCAAATATAATTTTGGAATTTTTTTTGTTTTTGGTCTTAAATTTGAGTTTCCACTAATCTTTACTGTTTATACTTTACACGTTTCAAACCGTTTTCGATTCTGTAAACCCAATTCGAAGAAAGGTCTTTGAAACTGTAAGTCGGTATTTCGTGTCACTCCAGCATCCCCTTAATAATTATCAAGAAAGAATATAGACGGATCAGAATAAATAAATTTGTACTCGTATTTAACAGTTAACAATGCAACTTCAATTGACTTTGCACTCTCCAACCAAAGAGTGCAATCAAATTTTCTCCTTATTCTTTTAACTAATATGTAAATTAATTTATTTAGTTTATATTTATTCTTATTTTTTATTATATATATACATTTTTATTTTTATTACTTTGACTAATATGTTAAATATATTTATTTATTTATCTTACATTTACTCTTATTTATCCTTATTTGTTCTGATCCATCTATATTCTTTCTTGATAATTATTGACTCGATCTTGCTTGTATACAGTCTACTAACATAGCGATATTGGCCAAACGAACGATACGAGATCAGTGTTAATTAGGAAACAGGTATAGATTCACGATTTACTCATGTTATAATCTCCCTTAGTCTACATTTTATATTGTATTTATTTTATATATAAGCTTAGTGACGAATTATAAACGATTACAGATTACTTGAAAAGGGTCCAAATCTAGGACCGAAACATCGT
>NW_011956950.1:0-1341 GCF_000949405.1 Vollenhovia emeryi | reverse complement strand
TTGTCATATTTGTACAATACCATTAAATATGCCTTTTCTTTATAATATTACGTTTATTGGATGAACTAGCAATGATTCGCAAGTATATATTGCCAAATTAAAGGAGGTTCATTACTTCAACAATCGGAGCAAAGGAATTTTTTTTTCGTTGAGTTCCGGCTAACTTCCGCTTAATAAATATTTAATTAAAATTATCTGGATCACTCACAAACATTTTTAATCACACTTCAAAACTCCTCACACAAAATACAAACAATTCCATATAAAAATTTTATTCAATTTATCTATTAGCGCTAAATACATGGTGCAAAAATAATTAATTACAAACATAACCTTATGATAAGCTACAGAGGTATATGCTAGTTTCGCATAGATGCCGTCTGCTATGTAAGCTATTGACAATACAGGGTAGCGCAATATTGGAGGAACTATCAAATTATCTGTGTACATACTCATTTCTTGTGCTTAGCTTCTGTGTGCGATCATTTGTGATATGTACTTTCGCACGTGATACCTGACACATATCTTGGAATCATGAGATCTTACATTTCAAAATGTTTAGCAGATTTGCTAATTATTACAAGAAACAAAGGCCGCGTTCCGCGAAGAAAGTTGCTCAGTGGACGCATCGCGTTGATTGGGTTATACTTTTAGATCTGTGCTGTGATAGAACTATTCTTCTAGATTATTAAGGAATAATCTAATCGGCGCAACCGCTCACTGAGCAATTTTCACCGCTGAATGCGGTCTATGTCAGTACGGAACATACTTCAATACATATGCTATCTAGAGTCGGGAAAAACTGAGACATATTTCTTGAGAACAACATCATATCAGTGTATTAAGATACTCTGTCATAGACGAGGTTGGGACATTTGTCATGCAAACACTTGGCAGCAGAGAGAAATGCAACATTAGATTATTGCAATAATTTCAACGCAGCTTTTGCTTTTCAGTGTGCGTACTGACATGGTGTCTTGCAATAATTAGCAACTCTATTGTATGCTTTTCGTATGTAAGATCTTATGCTGCCTACATATGTGACAAGGATTACGAGCGAAAGTACACGTTACGTATAATTACTCACAGAGAGTCTAGCACGTGAGAAGAGAATATGAATGTAAATAATTTTTAAGTTTTTCAATATTGCATTTCCCAATATCGCCAAGCGCTTACACAACAGATAGCATCTATATAAAATTCCCATGTGGTAAGGTTGGGACATCTGTCATGCAGACACTTGGCAGCATAGGGAAATGCAATATTGGATTATCGCAATAACTTCAACGCAGCTTTTGCTTTTCAGCGTATCCGTACTGACACGATGTCTTGCAATTATTA
>NW_011956949.1:0-1341 GCF_000949405.1 Vollenhovia emeryi | reverse complement strand
GACGAACCGCCCCCTCTCGTCACTAGTCCGGGCCGACCATCCGCCTCGTGGCGCTTGCGCCACACGCATACTTCCGTGCGCACCCCCAGGGCGCCGACCGAGCGAGGAAGGGGACTAGCCCCTTCCACCGCGCCTCCCCGCCAGCCACGATCCCGCGGGTATAAAGCGAGCGGCCGGAGCAACCGAGGCATCCAGTCCTGTCTCGGCTCCGATCCCGACACGACCGCTCCCGCTACCGAATCACCACGTTGGGCCCTCCCAACCTCCTTCGTACAACGGACGGGTCCTCCCGTCCGCATCCGGGTACTCCCGGAGTACGAGTCTCCGCCGTCGGGTACCCCCGGCGGTCTCGGACTCTAACCCGGCCGGGTTCTCCCGGCGCCCCGTCGCACTGGACACGGGCTCTCCCGTCTCCAGCTGGGTACTCCCAGCGTGCGAGCTTACCCCGATCGGGCACTCCCGATCGGCCTGACCTGACACCGTAGACCTAAGACCGTAGATGTAAGACCGTAGCTGTAAGACCGTAGACGTAAGACCGTATCTGTACGGCCGAGGATGTAAGGCCGTGGAGATAAGACCGTAGCTGTAAGACCGTAGACGTAAGACCGTATCTGTACGGCCGAGGATGTAAGGCCGTGGAGAAGACCGTAGATATAGGACCGTAGATATAAGACCGTAGGTATAAGACCGTGGAAGGACGACCGGTAACCGCCATTACCCCCGACACACGCCCCGAGCGTTCACACCCCTCTGAAACACACTGTACATGCACTACAACAATAAACGTCAACTTACAACACGTCAGTGTCTCACCGCTTTCTCACCCTGACCCCCGGCGAGCGAAATCCGAGCACGGGAAAAGCGGAACGTTACAACAATGTAGTGTGTCTTTATTTTTATTTTAGAAATAATGTAGTATTTAGATAAACCACAGCTTTTTAGTTCGTAAGAATTGCGCTGCACGTTTAAAGTTTTATGTATTATATTTAAAAGCTTAAATGCTTTTATAGAGTTATTTTATCTCTAGAGCTAAATATAGAGTTTACATGACTGCCTGCCATGTCATTAAAAATATAAATTTACAAAACGTTTAAGAGTTTTACGACTCACATTAAAAAAATTGTTTCAAATGTTGTAAGTTTCACGACTCATATTATTAAAGATATACCAGTTAGTAATAATAACTGGTCAGTAGTGACAACATTAATAAGCTATTAATAAAAATTTATATTACTGTCCTTTAATAAAATAAAAATAAAATCTTGTGCTACTCACTGGCCCCCCAGTCTTCCCTTTTTATGTACTCAATGCCATATCGTACTTCTACAAGTTCGTTACACG
>NW_011956948.1:0-1341 GCF_000949405.1 Vollenhovia emeryi | reverse complement strand
TAAAAGTGCGGTGCGTAAACGAGATGTAACCGCGACAAAGTACCACGGTTTACATTCATGTCTTAGATGAGTTGGTCTCGTGAAATATCTATATACACGTTGATAAAGAGCCGTCGCTTCAACATGCAATTCGATTCTCATTACAAGTTTTAGAATCTTAATAATTAATCGAGTATGTTACTTGTCACTGATAAAGGTGTACAAATCAATAGCGTTTTATCCCCACATTCTTCGCGATCGAGTCTTGGAAACCGGTAACGTAAAAATAATATCACGCACGGAACAACTCTCGCTGCTGCCGGCTCGACGTTCGGCGAGCGAGTGATAAGTACGGAATTTTCCATTACGTAGATGGGCCAACGAATTTTCAACACAAAAACGAACGTTCTTTTGTTGTTTTTCGCTCGGCGCGGCATCGTACGGCATCACGCGGACCATTGTTTACACCAAGGTCGGTCGCTGCGCAGTCACTCGCCGAACGTCGAGCCGGCAAGCAGTGGCGCGAGTCGCTCCGTGCGTGATATTGTTTTTGCGTTGTCGGTTTCCAAGACTCGATCGTGAAGAATGTAAGGAAAAAACGCTATTGATTTGGACTCCTTTATCAGTGACAAGTTACGCTACTAGATTAATTATTAAGTTTCTACAACTTGTAATGAGAAACGAATTGCGCGTTGAAGCGACGGCTCTTTATTAACGTGTACAGGGACATTTTACGAGACGAACTCATCTAAAATATGAAAGTAAACCGTGGTACGTTGTCGCGGTTACATCTCGTTTACGCACCGCGCTTTTAACTATCTATCGATTTCATGTAATCTGTTCCATATTTGTGCGACATCGGCGTTCGCGCTGTAATTCGCTGTGTCGTTCTTTGCAACTCGAACGGGCAGGAAGTAAAGAACGTCGCTTACTGCATTTCACGGTATTTTACATCGCGTACGGGTGTGTCCGAAATTACGTGCGATCGATTTTCGCGAGTGTCGTGAGTGTAAGTGCAACAAGAAAATCTGAGAGGAGGAGCAGAGCCCTAGGCGGCATCTGGTCAAAGCAGAAAAATCGTAAGGTAAGTGTCTTACACTTTTGTTATTTCCTACTTGCGCAAAATGAATCATCTATCCCGTGCTTTTATTTTATTTATTCAAACGATCCCAACGAGCATTCAAATAAGTGTTACAGACAAAACCATACGTATAAAATTTTGTGAGTTTATATTTAAAAGGAAGACTTTCAGTATTCTATATAATTATTTTAATAAATACCCATTTTTTAAAATATAAAATATAAAGTATATTTAATACAATAGTTTCAATTTTGCATAATTAGTCTATAATAATCGTATAC
>NW_011956947.1:0-1341 GCF_000949405.1 Vollenhovia emeryi | reverse complement strand
GGAGGAGAGAAGCACACGAGAAAGGCAACGGGCAATATCCAAGGGACAGGAGGCAGGACGGAAAAGTCCCAAAGGACGCCCCGCCAAGACGAAGCCGGTACATCGGCTACAGCACGCGGCACGAAGCCCGGGCCAGCGTGCTCGAAGGTGAATAGGGACTTCCCGCCCCTACCGGATTCTGATGGATCCGATACGGAGGCAATAATCGATCGTGGATAACGAAGACCCATCCACGGACGAAGAATCTTCCTCGGTCTCGTCAGTGGATGCTACCACTGGCAAGAGGAAGAGGAGAGGAAGGCCGGCCACGACCTACGCTGGCATCGGGAAGAGGAAGAGGGAGGAGTGCCGGCGTGAAATTAAAAAGTTAAAGGCCGAGCAGAGGGCGTTGGCGGAGGTCCTGAACCCCAAGGCCCTCCCCCGGGACACGACCCCGGAGAGGGAGACGGTGGCACAGCTGGAGGGTCTCAGCGGTGCACAGATTGCGGCAGAGATGTTGCAAAATGTCAACATCGTCGTAAAAGTGGCCGAAAGATCCAAAAATCTTAAGGGCACGTACGTAAAGGAGCTGAAGGCCTGCTCCAAAAATCTCCGGGCGGCGGCCACCGTGGTTGCCAAGAAGACGGCGGGCTCCAGCGGTGGACGGACGAACGACGAGAACGAGAGGCTGAGAGAGAGGGTGAGAAGCCTCGAGGAGCAATTGGAGAGGATGGCGACTCTTCTCCAGGAGGAGAGGGAAACAAGGGCGAGGGTGGAGAGCACGAGGGCACTTGAAAGGACAGCGATGGAGCTGCCAGAAGAGGACCCCTCCCAAGCCCGAGCCCAGAGCCCGGCAAGGTCAGAGGTGACCGAGAGACTGACGCGGGCCAAGGCCCTAGCCAGGCGAAAGGCCGCGAACCCGGAGAAACCGGTGCCGGTCCAAGCGGAGGAAGCCCCGGTATACCGCCCAAAGATCAAAGGGGCGAAGAAGAAGCTAGAGGAGCCGACACCCGAAGAGGCCATGGAGGGTGTACGGAGGGTGCTGGAGGGGGTCTCACTGAAAGACGTAGCCAAGGGGAACCCACAGGAGGTGAGGCAAAAACTGGAGAACACCATTACCAGATGCCAGGGAGCCCGAGCCCGAATCCCTCGGGGACAAGAAACGGGGCTCGCGAGGGGAGTACCGGTCATCACCAAGATGGAAGTGGTGAGGGACATGGTGACAGCCAAGGCGAAGGACACGGCGGCGCAGATCATCAGGAGCAGGAAGGTGCCAAAGGAGAAGGCCCCCGCACCATCGACCACCGAGTGGGTGGAGGTGGTGAAGAGGGGGGGAAAAAAGAAGCCAGGGACGAGGCCCGC
>NW_011956946.1:0-1340 GCF_000949405.1 Vollenhovia emeryi | reverse complement strand
GATGCGTCGGCCTAGCGGTCCCGCGCGGGGAGACGTGCGAGCGGTCGCGTAAGCGGCGGACGGACAGCGGCGCGCCTCGCCTCCCTACTCCTCGCCCCGCACCGCCATTCTATTCCTCGCCGCACACCGCCTCGAGCGGGGCCGCTAGGCCGACGCATCTCACCGCGCGCTTACATTCGCCAGTAGGTTGGGCTAATACGGCGATTTTTAAAATTTCGTATCTCGATAACTATTCGTCCAAGCGCAAAATAGTACAATACTTTTCTGTTTGTCTTAGTCCCCTCTACCTTCCCATGACCGGAAGTCAATATGTTGCGTAGCACCCTGTAGAATCATCAGAATCAGTTTCGCGTGAAGCTACTTCTTTTTCGTCTTTATTTGAATTATTTGAGTTTGAAGCATTTTTCTCATAATAATTTGCTCGAAAAATAGTTTTAAATTTATTGAGAGATTTGATGACTAATTCTTTTCCCCAGCTACTCTTTTCGAATGTTTCGGATTTATACCTTGGATCTAGAATTAGGGAAACACAATACATCCAATTAGTTTTTTGATAATATTTGAGAAGTTTGTCTCTCGCTGCTCGGTACGCTGATAACATACTTATGCCCACTTCATTTTGATCTTCTTTCGAATCTAACTCTGACATAGCATTTTCGACTTTATCTAGCAATAAATTAAAAGCAACTATCACAAATGGTAAAGTAACATATTTGTCACCTCCAAGTAGAGTGGATATTGTTTTAAAATCTTTTAAAAAATGACACGTTTTCGTTATCAAATACTATTCGTTATCAGTTGTAATAAATCTATTTAGCTTTGGATTATTTAAACAAAGAGCGTTGAGTGCTGATCGAATTTTCAAACCCATTTTTAGCATTTCATACGTCGAATTCCATCTTGTAGAAACATCAACATTGGTGAAGAATATATAGTGTTAGTGACATCGCAGCAACTTTTCAATTGAATTTGCATTTGCTCCGATCTTTTCAATTTTAGAAATACGCTTCGTAATTTTACTATTGCGTTGTCATCTTTGTCATCATCAATTTCTCCTTCACTATCATCATCAGTATTTTCATCCTTACAGTCAGCATATAAATGTTTAAGTGCATCTTGCACTGCTAAATTAAGGATGTGAGCGAAACAATGGAAATGTTGATTTTCAGCATCAAAATCGAGATTATTTTCATCCATAATTTTTGAAAACTGTTGCATGAAGGTGGTATTCGATGCTGCATTATCCAGTGTAACTCCTTGTACTTTCTCCAGGACCCCATGGGTCTTCAACGAAGTGTAAAACATTTGTGCGATATCACAACCTGTATGCTTCCCATTCG
>NW_011956945.1:0-1340 GCF_000949405.1 Vollenhovia emeryi | reverse complement strand
CAATGCGCTGGTCGTTACGCGATTTGGGACATGACTCGCAGGTCATGTTCACGCTTAAGTTTAATTGAGTGCGGACTCACGCTACGCTGAACCGCTGCATGTTGTTGTCCGCCGTCCTGGCTGCTTGGCTGCTCGTCGTGCGGTAGGTCAGTGCCGTTGAGCTGGTCTCCGCGCGGTGAGTCGGTGCCGTCTCCGGTTGCGCTGCTAGCGTCTGCTGGCGGGGCAGGTCGGGCAGTTGTCGTGAAGATCGTTGTGCCGTCTCTCGTCCTCCGCTGCTACCGGGTGTCTTTGTCCACTTATCTCAATGTTGTCTCGGGGTTCTCTCTGGTTCCTTGCAATCACTGAGTAATGGTTTCGATTTCTCTTGGTTTCAGGCCTTGGTCCGTCACTCGCACGCGAGTGAAGTCAATAGCGATCCCACCGCTGCCACCAATTTGTTGTGCCGTCGGCTAGGTCGGGGCACGAAGTCTCGGGATCGTTGCCGTTGATTCACGTCGCGGTTAATGAAAGGCCATAGGCCATTATTTCAAACAATATATTTTATTAAAAAAACTTTGATACAGATACGTACACTCGTGTGTCTTACTTAATAATGACCCGCCCTGCCTTCTTTCCATTCGTTTTTATAATCGGCTGTTGTCAGGCCGTTTATTCGGAATTTCGGACCTGTCGCCAGGTCGGCTCTAACTAGTCAGCAGTGGCTTCGTCAGCACTGCCGACTTGGTTCCGATGGGTTAATGTCCCATCGTCTACTTCCTTCTTCGCACGCGGCAGATATTTGATACTCTGCTGCGTGCGCTATAGCTGCGTGGCAATGAGGCGTTTTCGCGCTCATTACAACTGCCACGCATCCTTCTGTCCGTCTTCTCTCTCTTTCTTCCTCTTTCCTTCCGCTTCCATCTCCTTTTTCCTTCCTCTGTCTCTCTCCTTAGCCATTCTCCTATCGCCGTTCTGATTTTCTGCGCTCTCTCCTCCCTGTCCTGTCTCCACCCTGTCATCCACTCCTACTGCTCTTCCCTCCTGTGCCTCCCTTCTCTCTTTCTTCCTCTCCTCTTCCGCCTCCTCTCCTTTCTCCTTCCTACAATCAAAATCAAAATTAAAATCTGAATTCTAATTTACCATCCTTTTAACCACTGGCTTCTCCTTCACCCCTCCCCCTCCCCCCTCCACCCCCTGTCCCTTCTCCTCTTCCTCACCGCTCTCATCGTCTCCTCCCTCCGTCTTACTCTCCGCTCCTTCCTTCCTCTTCCCCTCTCTCCTCTCTTCCTTCCCCCGTCTCTCCATCCTCCATCTCACCTCCCCTGTCTCTCTCTGCTCCATCCACTCCATCCACCTTTGTC
>NW_011956944.1:0-1340 GCF_000949405.1 Vollenhovia emeryi | reverse complement strand
AAATGTTCCGTGCGCAATAGCTCGGTTACCCTTTTGCTTCTTGGAATTTCTCCGTTTACACATTCTGTATGTGTCACGTTGATTTCTTCTGTCTCGCTTTGAGCGACTTCCTTTATAGTTACTTGCGGCATCGTCATCTCTATCACCGCGTCTGTAGTATTTAAAATGCTTGCTGTGCATATAAAATTTTTTGGCTCCACCAGGCAATTTCCTATGAATACTCCTGGTCGTGCTTCCTCGGCTTGTATTATGCCGATCATGTTCTTATCAGTAGCCACCTGTATGATCGTTTCACTTCGTGGGTTTAGTGCTATTTTACAATATGGGTACAGTTTTAAGACTTGCTGTCCTATTGTTACCTGTTTTCTGCCGTAGTCGCACTTAGCCTTTTGTTTCTTCACAAAATCGACTCCAATGATTCCATCATATTCCATTGGGAAGTCATCCTTCACGACATACATGGCGTGTTTTATTCGTGCTTCTTTCAGCTTTATTGTCGCGTTGATTTTTCCTAAGGTCTTTACCTTGTGACCTGTTATGCCTGTCAGCGTTATTTCGTTTTCTTCGATAAGCGTTTCGCCTTTTAAATGCTTCACTTTAATTAGTGATATTGCGGCACCTGTGTCAAATAGCATGCTCGCTTTTCCTCGCTTCATTTCCTGAATGGGCAGGTTAATCAAATCTAAACCCGTGTTACGTCTCGGTGTATCTTTCACGTGTGCAACCTGATACTCGAGCGCGCGGCGCTTCTTCTTTTCGTCCTTCTCATCGTCGTCACTGCTTGCCGCTGAGTTGGCGTTCTTTTCTTTGTAGTTACGCTCATCATTGCTCCTTTTCGCTTTTCCGTGCGAATAATTGTTTTTAGCGTATCTTGCGCTATTATTTCTCGGTTTCCCGTGCAACTGCCAGCATTCCTCTTGGACGTGTCCCGATCGTTTGCAATGTCTGCAGTGCTTCTCCACCGCATTTACTCTGGGTGTCGTCTCGGGTTTCGGCAGCTGAAAACGATTTGTATATCGACTGCTTCGGCAATCTCTGCTGTAGTGTCCGGGTTTTCCGCATTTGTGACACGTTATTTTTGCTTTATTTTCCTTCGGCTGCGAATTTGCATAGCCGCTTCTATATCGTGCCGTTTCCTTTGGATTATTAAATTTTTCCTCGGCACTTGCGCCAGCTATGGCGTCTTGCATAGTCTTGTAATTTCGGGATCTAACGAGTAGTTTGATCTCGTCTTTCAGTCCCAGCTGAAAATTTTGTAAAGCTTGTTGCTTTATCGATTCTAGAATGCCTTGCTTAACTCCTGGCGGGTGATTGCTTTCCTCTACCATGGATTCGAATAA
>NW_011956943.1:0-1340 GCF_000949405.1 Vollenhovia emeryi | reverse complement strand
CCGACGAACGCTGCACGGCGGAGTGCAGCTCACTCTTGCCACCCTGCGCCAGGAGTTCTGGGTGCCCCGCGGTCGAGCTCTAGTCAAAGGCTTTATCCACCGGTGCTTGACTTGTCTGCGATGGCGGGCGGCATCACCTCAGCCGATCATGGGGAATCTACCTTCACCTAGAGTGACGCCCGCTCGACCCTTTTTGAACACGGGGGTGGATTACGCCGGACCCGTATGGTTGCGTACCTCGAAGGGCCGAGGTCATCGGGCGAGCAAGGCCTTCATCGCTGTCTTCGTCTGCCTCAGTACCAGAGCGGTGCACCTGGACGTGGTGTCGGACTACACTGCGGAGGCCTTCCTCGCAGCTCTGCGTCGCTTTGTCGCTCGCCGTGGCCTTTGTCAGGCCCTCTACAGCGACTGCGGCACCAACTTCGTCGGTGCCGACTCTCAACTCAAGGCCTTGTTCGCCGCCTGCAGTCGGGAGGGACAGTGCGTCGCCGCTCAACTAGCCGAGCAGCGAATCCGATGGCACTTCGGACCGCCAGCCGCTCCCAACTTCGGTGGCCTCTGGGAGGCCGCCGTGAAGGCGATGAAGGGCCACCTTCGTCGCGTGATCGGCGAGGCTACGCTCACTTATGAGGAGATGGCCACGCTTCTCTCCCAAGTAGAGGCGTGCCTCAACTCTCGCCCGCTCCAGGCCATCTCGGACGATCCTGAGGACCTCTCTGCGCTCACCCCCGGTCACTTCCTGGTGGGATCTGCGCTCAACGCTGTTCCGGAGCCGTCTCTCGCTGAGGTGCCGATGGGCCGCTTATCCCGCTGGCAGATGCTGCAGGGGATGAGAGACCATTTTTGGGCACGCTGGTCCTCGGAGTACCTACACTCCTTGACGCACCGTCCCAAATGGCTCAAAGCCAGCGAGGACATCCGAGTCGGACGCTTGTGCCTGCTGCGGAGTGAGACGACGCCACCGAATAGGTGGCCGCTTGCTCGAGTCGAGAAGCTGTTCCCGGGAGATGACGGGCACCTCCGTGTTGTAGGGCTGCGCACGGCGACGTCGAGTCTGAAGCGGCCAGTCAGCAAGCTGGTCCTCCTCCCCGACAGCAGCGGCTAAGTATTCTTCCGTCGGAGCCTTGCGAACCCCCCTTGTAAATAAAGTTACCGGCCTTTCCCTTCTTAGCATGTATAATAATTCTCGCCATTATCTACTATAATTAGCTGTACTTCTATCTAATTTGCGTTATGATTACTACGAGTCGTTGCCGTCTGCGACTTTAGTTGAGCGATCCCTTCGAGCGGGCCTTCCGTTGCGTTCATTTCGTTGGTTTCACCATACGAGGCGGGCGGAA
>NW_011956942.1:0-1340 GCF_000949405.1 Vollenhovia emeryi | reverse complement strand
TGTGATTTTTGGACGTTTTCGAACATTCTAAACAGGTTGTCAAAGAAAACTGGGAAAAAATTTTTTTTACGAAAACAAAGCTTCCTCTATGAGGAAGCAATGGTTTATTTGAAGTATCGTCCCTCGCTAGCTACACATTTTTGCCATCTCTCTGGCAATACATGAATACCGCGACGATAAAACGACACGTCTTTGGACCGAAACTATTCATCCAACCAATTTTGCACTTCTTTGAAATTGGCCAAGTGTAGCCCAGCCAAGCCATGCACCATCGATCGGAACAAGTGTCGGCCTAATCGGCCAAGTGACATGACGTATCAATGACGAAGAAAATCTCATGGTCATTTTTATATGCATTAGCGATTAATTTTGTGATTACTTTGTCAACATATTTGATATTGCTCTGTATAATGTTAAAATAACAGTGTTATCAGGCAAACCAAGAATCATTCTTAAAAACTTGTTTTATATAATTTGAAGTCTTTCTAATAAATTTAAATATACACGAACTGCAGCAGTCTCCACAGGAGATGCATAAAGTAATGCAGGTCAAGCGCACACTTTATACATTAAGAATTTTATGAAAACATTTAGTAAGCTGCTCAAATCAATCATAAGACACCAGGTTTTAAGGATTTCAAAAGACTTATGAATGCAATCATGTATGGCAAGTCTCTATCCAAGACTAACATTCAAAATAATACCCACGTATATATCAGTATCACTCCAAGGAATGGCATGGTTCAATATCTTAATCAATAGAGGCTCAAATGACGATGTCCAGATGGGCCTAACGTGGTTCACAATAAGAATATTATTGTAATGAGACCGAAGAGTAGAGTCTAAATATATCACTCTTTCTGATTTAAATGACTGGGATTGAGAGTAATGACCCTTTTTATATTATGACTGAAAAGTAATTTTTTAACCGTAAAAATAGATATTAAATAACTCTACATGTTGTGTAGAGGTATTGAACGTATGTGATATAAACTATTTAAGAACTGAAGTTTCACAAACGTTATATAAGGCACTTAGTCTGTATAACCATATGTCCACCGTTGCCGCGTGGAAGCATGTCTTATAAAAGGTTATGACTACTTCGAAGGTTTGCAAGTCCTTCCAGCACCAATCAGTCATTATGGCTCATCCGGACTAGGCTTGTAAAGCCCTTTCAGCACCAACCAGTCACTACAAGCTGGTGCAAACAAGGTTTATCAAATTCTCTCAGCACTAACTCAGCAATACGGACTAGTCCGGTCTAAGCTTATAAGCTTTCCCAGCACCAACCAGCCACTACACCTGGTCCGGACTAGACTTGTAAGCCATCCCAGCACCAA
>NW_011956941.1:0-1340 GCF_000949405.1 Vollenhovia emeryi | reverse complement strand
CTGCACGACGACAATAGGAGAGCTCCAGGGACTGGTCGAAGATCTTATCACTCCCTCTTCAAGCATCTTTTCTACTTCTTCTTCAATAATTTTCTGCATCGCCGGGTTTCTCGGTCTGTAGCGCTGTTTAATAGGCGATGGATCCTCCAACTTGATTTCATGTTGGATAAGAGGAGTGTTCCCATGGATGTCCCCGAATTTCTCCATTTCGGCTTTCAGGAAGGCCTCGAGTCTGGTTTTCTCGGCCTTTCTTAAATGCGTAAGCCCGCCTGGATTTTCGACAAAACTGACGCCCGTTCTTCCTTCTGCGTCACTGATCCCTTCTCCGGTAAGGCAGATTTTAATGCCGAGTTTGTTCAGGGCATCCATGCCCAGCAGGATATCGTGACTCAAGTTCTTCATTAATAAGAGCGTCTGCTCTGTGGAAATGCCCATGGTACTACAACCCCCTGTCAATCTGGTCTTCAGGGCGGTTTCGGTTCCGTCGGCCAGGACTGCAACGCGGTGATCCTTTTGTTGGCGCCATCCGGCTTGGCGACAGATCTCGGCGGTTTCTTCGCTGCAGTATGAGTGCACGGACCCGGTATCAATGAGCGCGGTGCATTTACTCTTCCCGATCTTCACAGTCAGGAATGGTCGGGTTTCTTCGATCGCTATTAGTTTGATGTGGGCCGGTCCTGACTTGCTAAGTCGCCGGCCCCCTTTGCGTTTCCCGGCTTCTGACACGGGCACTCTTTCGTCAGTCTGCCGTCGGTGCCACAGTAAGAGCAGAACTTTTTAACAGGGTTCTGGCATCGGAAACGGCTGTGGCCTCTTTGTTTACACCTCCAACAGCAAGTGTTTCGGTCATACGCTGTTGCCAAAGATGTTCTTGGCTGAGGTATATTTCTCTTGGCCTCTGGTTTGCTTCTGGGCTTCTCATTCTCCAGCTGTCGTTTGGTCTCTTCCAATTCCTCGATCTTCTGGATCAACTCGGTTACGTTCTGTACGGTCGACCGGGGAATGTACATTCTGTACTCCGCTCGCGTGTTGTAATATATAGCGTCGAGTTGTTGGTCCGGGGTGTAATCCCCTCGGCGGCGGATAAGAGTCATCATGGCGGTGGTGAACGGACGGATTTTCTCGGTACCGCCTTGCTTCCTATCGCTTATTTGGCGATCTAAATTTCGTAACTCGCCCGGAGCCAAATAAAAACTCCTCAGGCCGGCTATTAATTCCCTGAGGGTAGGGTAGGTCGTCTGGAAGTTCCTGAACCATAGTTGTGCCTCGCCACGGAGTAACTCCGGAAACCCTTTCAATAGTTGTTCATCTGTCAGGGCGTAAGCACGTTGTAACTCTTC
>NW_011956940.1:0-1339 GCF_000949405.1 Vollenhovia emeryi | reverse complement strand
TGGATAAGCCAAACTTGGGAGCGTTCTTGTCCTGGATAAAGACATAACGCGCATATGCGTCGCCTATCTCGCATTGTATACAAGCCATGAGCCCGACCAAGCCTACGAAGAAACAATGATAAAACATTTCTTCCGGCTTCGAAACAGGGCAGTTAAGGGGACAGTTTAAAAGTTAATTTTTTCTGTAATTTTACCAAGCGTTTCTTCGCCCTGTGATACAAGGAGCACTTCTTGATCTATGCTGACAGATTCCTTCAATGCTGCTTTCACACCTTCCAGCCACGATAGATTTTTCTCTGTGATATGAATTACTGTCGATTTTCTCCCTTTCTGCCGTTTCTTCAACAACAAGTAAGTCTTTCCTACAGGATCAGTTTGTCTGCTAGCTAATGTTAAGTCAGTATCTTTCAATGCGGTTTCCAAATCCAGTCGCGCAGCGGTCTCCTCCAGAAGAATGAAACAACCAGGTTTTAAGGCAGCAGCCAAATTTTTGAGAACGGTATAAGATTGATTGGACAAAACTTCCGCTGCTATAACAAGGTGTGCTTCGAGAATGAGAGGTGTCTCGTTCACATCTTGCGTTACGACGTCAGCGTTCACGTTCATTTTACTCAAGCTCGCCGTGTAATTATCAGCAGAGACTGCAATGATTTGTAAGTTAATCTGAAATAAAAAATACAGTTTTGTAGTAAGTTTAAATATTGAAGAAGCGCCTTGGAAAATAAGGGATTAAATTATGACCGTCGATTTACTAAAATTAAAAATAATATTTCGTTTCAAATGGCACAGATTGCTTTGTTTAAACGCATTACTTATTTGTATAGGTTCTATTTAACATTGCGACAATATAATTTATTACAATGGAAGGTAAATATGCAGAAAAGGTCACACCTCACTGATTTCCTCGCCACATGGATATGTTGTAGGGGAGAGTTTTCTGAGTAATTCCCCGCAAGAATCAAGTGGGGGACGGCATTGGTTTAGGAGATATAACAAATTGAAAACTAAAAATTTTAATACTTTTTCTTAGTAATTTTTATTAAAATGCCTGTGTAGCTACCTTTAAAATCATATACAAACTACCATTTTCATTTACAAGGTCACACCTACCCCCTCCCGCAACGGTCGGTACGGATTGAACACACACACACACACACACACACACACACACGCGCGCGCACGCTTCTTCTCGCGGCGCAGACTGACCGAGCAAACGAGATCCACTCCACACCTCTGACATAGGGTGGGTAGGGTTATTTTTAACGAAGTGGGCCCCCCCCCCCGAAGGGGGGGCGGAACACACTGTCTTCACGCATACATTTTTCTATCTACATTTGGT
>NW_011956939.1:0-1339 GCF_000949405.1 Vollenhovia emeryi | reverse complement strand
ATAAATTAAAATGGCCCACCCTGTATATTCTTTCAGTTCTGATGAACCTCATAACCCACCGCGTATCATGTGCACGAGGTTACCACTGACATCTGCAGCATTCAAATATATAGATATTGGGATCAGAGTAGTACCTCGTGCATCCTACGTAGAAATAATTCTCGGCGATAATCAAGGACATCAGATGGAGTTAGATCAATCAATTTGGAAAGAATACAGAAAAAATCCATCAAAAATAGACCAGCTGCTAAAGGCAACAGATGCGGCATCATCATCAGCGGTACAGTTTTATCATTTAACTCTAGAACTAGTTAGAACGCGCCACGGAAATATTGTAAAAGTAACATCAAATAATACTTCTATGTACATGAAACCATCAACCATATCATTTTTATTTGAACTGGAACACTGTGTAGATCGCATATATTTTCAACTGTATGATGATCTAGAAACAGTACATGAAATCTTCGAAGAACTCGTTGTGCGTTTACAAGATATATGGATAAGTGGCGAAAAAAATGTGATACACCGAACGATGCAGTTAGAATCCTACACGACGTGTACTATAAAAATTCAATCGAAAATTGTGAATTTATTTCGATCATAAAGTGCGAATTAATGGCTTATGCCGTAAAAGAAATTCTTGCCGAAGCCCATAGTCGGGGTGATGTATTTTGATAAATTGAGATAATAAATTGAGATAATAAAATGAGATTAAAATTTTTTTAATGACATACATTTTCTTCCACTTCCAATCCATTCTATCTTCCCTTCCCAAGTAGTTAATAAGAAGAAGAGCGACAACGTAGGGCTATATGCGAGGGAGAGGATGCGAATAGGGAGAGAGAGAGAAGGAAATATGAGCGGGGAAAAAACAGACATCGTATCGATATATATATGTATATGGGGCATTCTTTGTCAAGTGGGCCACCCCCTCCCCAAAATTGGTTTTACTTTAAAAATTCGTATAAGGGCTTAAAATTTAGCTTAACATGTCTACTTGTATTTGCCGAGTGGCATTTTTCGAAAAATCAATATGGCGGCTAAATATGGCGACGAGAGTGAGGAAAAGTAGGAAAATAATTAAATGTATTGAAGATAAAAATTATATAAAAAGGGGAAAAAAATTTTATTCATGCCTAAAGTATACCTCACATCATTTACTTTTACGAGGTATGTTGAATTTTCGGAAAATTCGAAATGGCTAATCCAATATGGCGGATGAAAAATTAAAACGTGAAAATTTGTATCGAAAAAAATATGGTCGTATTCTGCGTCAAATTTAAAACAAAAATGTTCTCTTGCGATTTTTCGATATAACGCATCGTTTCAAAGATGA
>NW_011956938.1:0-1339 GCF_000949405.1 Vollenhovia emeryi | reverse complement strand
GTAACGAACGTATCATCGGTCTAGCTCCTCCCGGTTCCGGACAGGATTCCGGCAGGAATTATCTATTACTCGAATAAATAATGTACTCAATCGGACACGCGGTTCCGATTGACGGTTGGAGGAGCTAGCGTTCTCGCGGTCGGTATTTTGACGTGCTGTGTGTCGGTTCGAGTGAATCCTCCGTTCCTCCTGTTGCCGAATGTGCTCAGCTCCAGGGCCGTCGGGAGGAAAGGAGGCGAGGTAGATTTTAATTCGCAAATAGAGTCAATCGCTTGGAAGGGATCGGAAATAAGTCTTACAGGTGTTTTTGGTTTAACAATAGGAACAAGGTTTATTCAGAGGATATCATACAAGAGAATCGAGGTAGTTACAATAGGTTCGCCCTATAGGTAAATACAGAGGAAAAGAAATAAGGATTAGTGAGTACAATGAGTCCGCCCTGTAGGTAAATATAAAAGAAAAGGATTAGACGGATTAAATTGCGGTACCGGAGTACGCGGTCAGATCGGAATAAACTTAGTTGGAATTTAAACGGAAGTAAACAAAATTTGACGCTGGATCACGGAATATAGGAAGTACTACAAGATACGCTTTACGCGCAAACGGATATAATTCACGGCTAATACTAAACGCTTGGTAACGCTGGAACAATCGGGAAGGACGCTAATTACGGGGTCCTCGGCTATTCTGGAAGAAAAACGGAAGGTATTAACACTACGGAGCTTACGGCTATCGATAATTAATAATGCGTCTCCCACCCAAATATTCCCCCCTGTGTTCTATATCGGTCGGGGGTCAGGAAAAAGGATAGGTTCAGGTCGGGAACACGCCCGAGCAGCGCCTCGTTATGCGTGTGTTCTCAGTAGCATGTGTACACCGGGCAGCACCCCGTTACTGTGTACGCTACTGCGGACGGATAGGAGACCGGTCGGGGATCAGTAGCTTGCGTACATCGGGCAGCACCCCGTTCTGGTACACTACTGCGGGAGGGGGCCGGGGCACACGACGGAGCAGCGCCTCCACCTGTCGTGTACTCCTCCTGTCGTGTACTCCGGAATGGTATATCGCCGGACGGCAGTACCCGTGATACCGGCGTATACCGCAGCGGAAGTACCCGCTGCCGGGTGTTGTCGCTCGGTGCTCCGAGGAAAGACTGGACGATCGCGCTTGCTCCGGAGGGGCTTTTATACCCCTGGAGCCTGGGCGCGCGGGTGGGGGCGGCGGGGGTAGGCGCGGCGTTGCCACCTCCGCGTTGTTATGGTAACCGCGGCTCTGGTATGCGTGGAATGCGAGGAATGCGGCCACTTCCGGCCGCGCCTTCCCGGCTACCCCCGTTACA
>NW_011956937.1:0-1339 GCF_000949405.1 Vollenhovia emeryi | reverse complement strand
TAACTTTACTACGATGTTTCTTGATATTCAAATTATTCTTATTTCGCTCTTAAAGCTTCCTCTATGAGGAAGCCATAACAATGGAAGCAATGTGCAAATTTCTAATTAGAAAAAAGTAAAGTAAAGTGTGCAAATTAGAAATTTGCACATGGCTTCCTCATAGAGGAAGCTTTAAGAGCGAAATAAGAATAATTTGAATACTTTCAAGAAACATCGTAGGAAAGTTAGATTTCTCTCTTAAAGCTTCCTCTATGAGGAAGCCATAACAATGCAAGCAATGTGCAAATTTCTAATTTGCTTACTTTAATGGTGAGGAAGAAATGTGCAAATTTCCAATTTGCACGCTTCAATGATGAGGAAGCAATATGCAAATTTCTAATTTGCACAATTTCAAGAAACATCGAAAAAAATTAGATTTCGCTCCTAAACCTTCCTCTATGAGGAAGCCATGTGCAACTTTCTAATTTGCACACTTTACTTTACTTTACTTTACTTTTTTTTACACTTGTCTCTGTACAGGGGTAGCATATATTCATGGTGAAATTCATACAAGCAGATCTTGGATATGTCGAGGATGCACATACCCACGTAGATCGGCTAATAGTTTATGCTGTAGAAGAACTTATTGCTGAAACCTTAAAACGCGGTGATGAACGAAAAAATTAATAATTGTATAATAAATAAAATTTTACACTATATAAATATAATTAAGGCAGTATGAGCCGTCACAGGATCGAAGGTGATCGGACGAAGTGTCGTCAATTTAAAGAAACATATCGTGTTGACATATTATATATCAAACATTAAACATTAAACATTAAACGTTTCGGTCATCTCAAGTGACCTTCTTCAGTAATATAAAGACAGAGAAGAAAGTATATTGTAACATACTAAAATCGCTATTAAAATTTGGTGAGTCATGGTCTTACATTTCGTTGGTATGACTTATTGTTTGAAATTTCAGCGATAATTGCGCAAATCGGAGTCGATAGCTTTACGTCTCATATGTCCATCGTGTCTTCAACATGGCACGTGTCAGCAGTCAGATACTTCTTTTGGTATCGGAATGGTTGTCTGAACTCTAGCGTCAAAAATTAAACAATAGGACGTTACGCCAATGAAGTAAATTGTGTGTCAATAAATCAAAGTTAATTATAAAGTACTGTTGCAACAATTTATAAAACTACCCTGAGTCAATTAATAAGAGGCACTTACTGCGATATAGAGAACGTTGGACACATAAAGCGTTTACAGAATTATCGATGTGTGTTGTCGTTAAGTTCGTGTTTGACTGACAGTGTTTCATAGCTGTGTTTGTATATATGTAACGTGATGTATT
>NW_011956936.1:0-1339 GCF_000949405.1 Vollenhovia emeryi | reverse complement strand
GAGTCGTCTTTGCCCTGCCCACTGTCCAATTCGAGCGCGTGGCGAGATGTGACCGCCCGGCGATCGATATTGCCAGGCGAGGGGGAGGGGGACAGCGCGCCGTTGCCGGCGAGCTTACGTCGCCATTCCCGCGCCTCGCGTCCCCACCCCTCGCCTGGCAATATCGATCGCCGTGCGGTCACATCTCGCCACGCGCTCGAATTGGACAGTGGGCAGGGCAAAGTCGACGATTTTTGATAATTAATTACTCGTTAACTATTGCGAAAATTGCAAATGGTTTAGGACTTTTCTGTTCATCTCGATCCGTTCTATCTTCTCACGAGTTCTGGCACAAATGTTGTGACTCACCCTGTATATGAAAATCGTATAAAGCATGCAAAATGTTATCTAAAATGTTCTTCTTTTCTACGCCTGTTAAAGTGTGTATTAGGTAGTACGCGATTGGTATTTTAAATCTTTGATTTATACATGTTAACAAAAAACTATAGCGTTTGTTGCTAATATCATGTTATTGGTATGATTAAAATCTTGCGGATCGTTTGTATTCTATATGCCTAAATCTACGTAACCATGACATTCATTACCATTTCGATCGACATGTTTGCGTATTGCCATCTCATCAAAAGTTAAATTGAAATAAAGTTTCTTATTTTCACTTTCAGCTTTTGTTATTAGACGCTTCACAGTATTTAATGCTTCTTGTGAAATTCCAGGTTTATAATGAGCCGATATAAACCATCTACGCAAAGATGACGGATGTGGTAGCTTTTTTAAGAAAATATTTCTTACATATAAATATGCACTTGGCGAATAAAAATGAAGCATCGCTGCAAAGTTTCTTAACTCAGGTGGATACTTCATACATTTCCTTTTTCTTAGCAATTGTTCTAACATCACCTTCACAGCTGGTGAAAAATTATTCTAAAGGAAAAAGGAGTATAAGAGAAATGAAATTAGTAAAAAAATTAATACAGGGTGTCTGATGCAAAAGTAACCAACTTGAAAATAGTGATAGATTGGGTTAAACTAAGGAGAAATGTCATGTGCCGCGGTACAAAAGTAACAATAGTTATCGAATAATAAATTTACACGTTTGAGCGAATGAGGATGCAGGAGACGGTAGGCCGGACTCGGAAGGCATTTAAGAAAATCGATCGATGAGCGGGAGGTGGAGCGACGCGCGAGATACTATGTTTATGTTTCGGGTCGCCCGTCGCTCGCGCTCGCTGCCGCGCTCGCCGCCCGCGCCGCGCTCCCCGCCGCGCCTAGGTTTTTTCCCACCACGGTGTATCTCGCGCGTCGCTCCACCTCCCGCTCATCGATCGATTTTCTTCAATGC
>NW_011956935.1:0-1339 GCF_000949405.1 Vollenhovia emeryi | reverse complement strand
CACGCACGCACGCACGCACGCACGCACGCACGCACGCACGCACGCACGCACGCACGCACGCACGCACGCACGCACGCACGCACGCACGCACGCACGCACGCACGCACGCACGCACGCACGCACGCACGCACGCACGCACGCACGCACGCACGCACGCACGCACGCACGCACACAGCCGTCTTCTTCTTCTAATTATGGCACCCGGCACCTGATAAACGGCAGCCGATACGGCCACGACGAACCAATAGACGTTGAATTACAACAATCTAATATGAGTTAAACAATGCAATGGCCCGGTAACCGGGCCACGCGCGGGATGATGCAATCCCGCAGGATCAAAAATTTCTCTTCCGTCGGAAGACGTGTGAACCGCTCGACGGCCCAGACGGGAGTGACCGAGGTCCGAGTGGCGGGTGCCCTAGTGGTGTCCACGCGCAGTGGCATGCGTACGTCACTGTAACCCCCATCCACGCGCATGCGCGGTCGTGCGATTGCCATGCCAGCCTAGCCCCAATCGCAACACTGCCGTTGAGCCGGTGGCCGGCTACAAGCGAGCGTGCACGTACAAATGAGAGGCCTTTGCGCAGAACACCGGTGCACTCGATTTGAGCACTTAGCTAATGAGTCTGTCCCTGAGTGAGCACTGTCAATGTGAGCTAACCCGTAAGCGCGAGCGCGATACTTTTTGTCTGTCGATGCGAACTTTACCACAGCTTACAACGGCTGCTTTCACACGACTACTGAGCTCTGTGAGCTTGCGCGCAAGCCCTCGAGCCATGTTCACGGGCCCGTCACGTGCTCGTTACCCGGCCGCGCGGTCGCGCGCGCGGTACCACTGGGCCTTGCGAATAACCGTGAGATGGCGAGGGCAGTACAATTGAGATAACTGGAGGAATCTCAAACAGGTATTGAAACATAATATCACTGATCAAAAACTGATGATTCTGATACAGGTTTTTCTTTTGTTTAATATAGCTCAAAGAATAAAATTCATCTATCCACATTTATTGTAATATGAAAATTGATTAATAATATATTGTAAATTCTGTTATACGGGATGAATTGGTTAAATGACTTATAACCTTAATATCTCGGGGATAAAGTATATTATCATTTAAATATTTGCCATTTTAAATCTTATTTTCTAAAAATTATTTGTTTTAAACGTGTTTTTAAATATAGGTGTTTAATGCAAATTATGAAACTAATGAATAAATTAGTTATTCTTTCTTGTGTTAAAAAACAAAACTTTCTTTCTAAGAAAGCAATGTATATAAAATGTAATAAAAAGCTATATACATATACAGGGTGTCTGATGCAAGAGTAGCCAACTTGAAAA
>NW_011956934.1:0-1339 GCF_000949405.1 Vollenhovia emeryi | reverse complement strand
AAAATTAATAGTGAGCAACGCACACACCACATGTACTGTATGCGTGTGTTGCTCACTATTAATTTTTATTAGACTCACAAACTTAGTTTCAGTGATGCCATATTGCTCTTTAATTCAGCCGGAATAGCAAGCTGCTCTCGATCTGTACACGTGAGCCATTTAATTTGTGTATTACACAAATGTTTCCACGAAACGGACAGTTTTAAGTGCAAAAGGTGCGAAAGTGCAGAATCGCTCCAGCGTCCCCTTTAAATCCCGGTTCGACTTTTTCTAATTCTCGGAACTGGAACGAAAAACGGAAAAGCCGGGATCGAGAGAACCGACCGGTCCCCCCCCCCCCTCCCCCCGCGCCCGCCCCTGAGAAAGCCGCGAAGCCGCGGCGCGTCGGTGCGGGCCTGGCGCGTCACGTGACGAAAACACGCCGTGACGTCACGCGCGCAGCGGCGCGCGGCGAGCCAGCTGCCAGTCCAACATGGCCGACCTGTGAGCGGCGGTTGCCTGCAGACGGCCGTCCGCAACTTAGTCGCTCGTTCCTAGCCGTTCGCGCGCGTCCCGCCGTGCCGCAGGGCCCCCCGCTAATATGATATCGTCGATCGTCTCGCGTCTGGTCATGTGAGTATCCGCGCCGGCGACGAGTGCCGCGGGTGTGTTACCGTTTCCCGGGGTCGGTCGGTGTCTGTGCGCGCACACGACCCGGGCGATCGCCATCGTCCGCCAGGCCGCCAGGTTTCTCTCTCTCTCTCTCTCTCTCTCTCTCGCCGCCGGGGGACGACGCTCGTCCCCCGGCGTATTTCTACGCCGCCGCCGCCTCGCGCGAGGAGTGCGTCGTCGACGCGTTACGCCGCAATCCGTCGCGTACAGTGATTTCCGCCGTCGCCGCTTAGGCCGCTCCGCTCGATCGGCGGTGTGTCTGTCTCTATAGATACGCGTATGCATATACAACGCGTGTGTATACGTGTATATGCGCCGTACGCCTCGCACGGCCGCCCTCGCGTCCGCTCGCGTTTCTCCTCACCGTCGTGACGGGGCGGAGGTGAAATACGAGGCGACGGAAACGTCGGAAACTCGGCCGTCAGCTGTCGAGGCGGGGCGAGGCGGGCGTCGAACGGCCATCCCCCCCTCTCTCTCTCTCTGCTCCATGGAGGACTGTGTCATCGCGCCTCTCTGGACGTTTCGACGAAAGGCATTTCCATGTTTGGGTAGGACCGCCGGGACGCCGGGGACATTTAAATCGCCCGAAGAGGAAGGGACGCCGGCGAGGAGGAAGGAAGGAAGGAGGGGAGCGGAAGGGGACGGACGCCGACGAGCAGCTCCGCAGTGCGAAGGTAAGGGATCAATG
>NW_011956933.1:0-1339 GCF_000949405.1 Vollenhovia emeryi | reverse complement strand
TTTAAACCAACAAGAAAACATAAATGAACCACCAGAAAACACTAATGAAACAGAATCTCTAACTATAACAGAACTAAATGAAACCGAAAATGACACTCAGAACATTCAACTCGAGATAGAAATTTTACTCTCAGAAAATTTAAACAAAAATAATAATGATAACATTGTTAATATCTCTAATTCACAGATAATAATACCACCTAATCTTTTACAGATAATAAATAATTTAGCTGGAGATTATGACTATGATGAAATTTGTCATGAGAAAGTTCTTGAAGTTTTGACAGATGAAACAAGAGGAAATAATTCTAATCCAGAAGGTGATCAAGACAGCCTGAGCTACGATGAAGACTCGAACGAAGAAGATGAAGAAGATAACTTTGAAGAAGAAGAAGAAGATGACAGTGACAAAGACATTGACGAAACATATAACGAACTTGAATCAGACGATTTAATTAACGAAACAGAAAAACGTATGGAAACACGCGGACAGAAATCTAGTATCATAAACAGTCGCGATCAAATTTTTATGAGAAAAGAAAATTATTTATACCTTTTAACAAAGGACGGGAAACCTTGTGATGAGGGATCTAAACAACTTCAAAAACGAAACTTAATACCTAAAATTAAAGAAAATCAAGTAGGAAACTTTAAAGTAATTAAAAGGGGGAATAAATATCATCTAATTTTTATTTGCAAAGAAAATATTCAAGAAAGAATAACCTCGAAAATTTTGCTAGAATTTGGAACTAAATTACGTAAAATAATAAAGGAAAATTCAATTAAAGTATTAAACAAAAACTTGAAGAGATGGATCGCCAGTAAATAAAGAACAAATAATAAGGATAACGTCGACAATTAACTGGCTCAATATATTTCGTTTAGAAAATACAACGTTTCGACCAGTAATACTGGTCCTTATCAAGTATTAAAATGTTCTTAACTCATTAGATGTGACAGCAAAAAATGGGTAACATTGGTAATAAAATAAGAATACATGGAGGAACGAATCACTCTGCACAGTAACACATATGGAGTAGATATAAAATATTAATATAATAAAATAAAATAAGAAGACTGGTCTTCTGCCGACCTTTCACAGCAACTGACGTCTTTTTTAAATATTTTATATCTACTCCATATGTGTTACTGTGCAGAGTGATTCGTTCCTCCATGTATTCTTATTTTATTACCAATGTTACCCATTTTTTGCTGTCACATCTAATGGGTTAAGAACATTTTAATACTTGATAAGGACCAGTATTACTGGTCGAAACGTTGTATTTTCTAAACGAAATATATTGAGCCAGTTAATTGTCGACGTTATCCTTATTATTTG
>NW_011956932.1:0-1339 GCF_000949405.1 Vollenhovia emeryi | reverse complement strand
TTGGTCGATCCGTCTCTCAAGAAATTGCAACAACACCAAGTCGTCGCATCTTTACGAGGTAAGTGAGTGACAGAAATGTCGTATTCCTAATTAAATTCCGAGACGTTTTCTCTGTCAAAATCTCCGAAGCTTAGTTTTTGCAATTATAAAATAAATAGTCAGTGAGTGAGTGAGTGAGTAAGAGAGAGAGAGAGAGAGAGAGAGTGAGAGAGATGTGCGTGTGCAACGCTGTAGCTGATCGCTCAGCTGACCGCCCCGCGCGAGCCGCCGGGCGCCGCTCCTGTCTGCCTCTTGTACTCGGCCAGTTATTCGCTGACTATTTCTTTGAATAATTCAAAAACTAAGCTTCGGAGAACATTTTGGTAAGAGAAAAATCGTCTTAGAATTTAATCAGGAATACGACATTTCAGGGACACTATACCTATTTTGAATCACCCTGTATATATTAGATGTTAACTGATAGAGCATTATATAAAAAAATATAAAATCAATTAGAAATTAAAGAGGCCGTTTAGGACCGGGCATAGGCGTAAGTAGCCAGTTAAATTAAATTATTTAAGTGAATTCTTATACCGTATTCTTTCCACCTTATCCTGTGCGCCAGTTACATACTAGTCTTAAAACACAGGTTAATCTCCGTAAGTGGAAGTGTTATCGTCAGTGAATTCACGCTTATAAATTATTTTAATAATGCTACACAGTAGCATATTTAATTTAACTGGCTACTTACACCTATGCCCGGTCCTAAACGGCCTCTTTAATTTCTAATTGATTTTATATCTTAAAGGACCTATGTTAAAATTGTAGTATTTATACACGCTGGCCTTTTTTTTACGCAGGGGAATCCTTTATGGATACCAGGGTCCCGGGGAGGTCCTCGTGAGGTAAACCTCCCCTGGGGTGGGACCCATGGTTATGTGGGACTGCCCTCCTAATGTCGATCGGAGTGCACCCGGCATGCATGCCGGGTGCGCGGCGTACCCACTAAACCCCTGCGGCGGTCTGCGCTGTGCTTTATAATTGGGGGGCGGCCAGGGTTTGACAGAGTCATTTCATCTGTATACCGCCCCCCGCACGCGGCCCGCCGTTGTCGTTGGCGGGCCTCAGTGCGTCCCCCCTGATGTTAGGGGGGTGGGCCCCATCCCTCATCCCGATATGGGGTGAGCGATAAGGGCCCCCTTCTCCCGATGGGATGCAAGGACCGCGCTTGCATCCCAACCTTCCCTGTGGGTTGTGACACGAGGGGGGAGCGTCCCCAACGCTCCCCCCTCCAACCCACAGAGGTCCCCCCGGACGGCGGGCATGGAGGATGCCTTAACGCGTTCCCCCGCCGCCGTCC
>NW_011956931.1:0-1338 GCF_000949405.1 Vollenhovia emeryi | reverse complement strand
CCTGACCCGTTTTATCCCGTTGCGATGGATAGTCGCGTCACAATAAAATCATGCGCATTACTTTCATAATGGACCATGTACATAAAATGTGTAAATCATGTACCTACGTACATACCCAGGACATCCTATAAACATCATTCCGGTAACATTTGCGCATACATTTGATATACAATGTATGTACTGTGTACCAAAAATTCGTATACAATGTATATACATGATACATAGATGTACAGGGTGTTTCGTCAACATACAGCTCATTATGGTGGGTTGCCTGCTGCTAGCGCCTGCCAAGTCGGTAATACAGTCGGTAATACAGTCACTTTTTCAAAGATGTATATTAGCTGTCACGCTATCAATGAGTTTGCGTAATAAGCTGCTAGAAGCCAGGAAACATATTTACAAAGGATTATAAAATATAATGTAGAACATTAGAACGCACAATAGACACAATTTAAATAAGCAAGTAGTCGTAATTATGTAAGTGTGTATTGATGGAGAGGGTAAAGATGGCGAGGAGGAAAGAAGTACAGTGAGAAGGCGGTGTGAAAAAGGTAGTGAAAGGAAAGGCTGGAGAGGAGTGAGCGGGAGATAGAGGAGGTGATGGAAAGAGGAGACGGAGAAGTGACAGTGGAAATGGAGGAGAAAAGAAAAAGTGAAAGATAGGAGAATAACTGAAGTGGAAAGTGAGAAGAGTTGGCATGAGTCGGCAGTCAGGAACGAGGAGGACGGAAGTAGTGGGGGAGAAGGAAGTGATCGAGAATCGATACGGAGAAGGAAGAGGATTGGACGAGAGGTTCGAGAGATCGATGGAGGTGGTGGTGGGGAGTGATGAGGCCGAGTGCGAGAGATCGATGGACGGGAGAGAAGGCGATTGGCTGGTGGAATCGAGAGATCGAGGGCTCGGGAGTACAGAAGGTGTACGAGCGGGGAAGGCAGTGCAGGTGGCAAAGCGGGCGGCAAGAGCAAGAAAAGGCAACGAGAGAGGCGAAAAAGGATACGGAGGTGGAGAGCAAAGGAAAGGTGGAGGAGAAGAAGACAGAAGGGAGAAAGGAGGAGAAGAGAAGAGCGAGGGAGAGGTGAGAGAGACGGAGAGAGGAGGTAAGGAAGGAAGGAAGAAGGGAGAGCAGGCAGGAGAGTGAGGTTAGGGCAGAGAGAAGGAAGAAGGAAACGAGGGAGGAAACTAAAGTAGCTTTCTGTCGTGTTCGTAAATACAGGACGGAAAGGAAGGAGAAAGGAGGAACGAGGGTTGTGGACGGGGAAGAGCGGAAGGGAGAGAGAGAGAGAGGCAGGGTGGAGGAGAGCAGAATCGAGGACATAGCAGAGGTGGCAAAGGGAGAG
>NW_011956930.1:0-1338 GCF_000949405.1 Vollenhovia emeryi | reverse complement strand
TTATATATTTATACATTATTAAATATTTTGTTTTAATATGATTCTATCTATATTAACAATATATACTACATTAATTTCTATATTAATAATTCTTCTATATTAAACTTAGAACGCCTCATCGAGTATGGCATACACAACCATACTTTTTCAAAAGTGGGTTTTCTACAATTTCTTTTTAGTAACAAATCTAATTTGTCTGTTACAAAATGTTGAGTTTTGCTTTACTTATTGTGCAAGATATAGTGTTACTTGTCAGACTTTAAAATAATGAACATCTAATGAAATACATCTAGTGTGGTGTTCTAAGGTTAAAATAGACTTTAATAAAATTTTATTGAATAATGATAGTCAATTATAACTGAAATAATCATTAGATGTATCAGTAATGTTATATCTTCCACAGTTATATAAATATACTCCCTTACTTACTTTTCTCCATTGTTTCCAGTCTTTTACTGCTCCATTTGGTATTTTATGCAACTCTTCGGTTATTTTTATCCACAAGTTTTGTGCATCTTTAGCTGTAAAGTTCGCCGAAAATTTGCCTGTTTTCAATTGATCATTTTCTTTTATGAATTCAATAAGTGCTTCTTTTTGTTCCGCAGTTATATATCCAGTTCTCACTTTGGTGCTCATTTTTCTCTCACAGCCTAATCTGTCAAAATAAATTTTATTTTATTAGTATACATATTGATTACTATACAAATTCAATCAGATTAACAGTAGAAATAGGGCAATCTTTTTAAGTATTTTAATGTGTTCCAACGGAACCTATGTAAAGTTTGCTCGCTTAGGTTAGGTGTTTATTGTTAATCCGCCATCAGATCTTCGCGCAAAGTTTTATGCCAAAACAAACTTAATTTGAGCATATGAATAACATTTGTTTCATCAACAAATTGTACTTAAGATTATCGCTATAGCGGGTCAATTAGTCTCTTATATTACAAATAGTTTACTTACCGATTAATTTCGTTAGCCTATTGCACAAACACGATTTTGTCATATTTAAGGCTGCGTTCGGAAACGTTACCCGAATGCTCCCGTGGCTCCCGTGTATTATTTTATCCTCGTTTAATATTCGGTGAGCAACAAAAGAAAATACACGCGAGCACTCGAGTGGTGTTCCCGAACGTAGCCATAAGGGTTATGTTTCTATCTTCCATTGTAGCAGGATTCTCATTGGTGCAAATATTCATCTATAACTTGGCAACGCTGTGAGAATATCTCATACGAAAATTATCGCATTAGAATTTTCATTTTATTTCGAGAATAGAAAACAGCGCTTTCCGTATCACGTATGCGATATTTGTCGTGCGATATTTATCGTGCACGATAAAT
>NW_011956929.1:0-1338 GCF_000949405.1 Vollenhovia emeryi | reverse complement strand
TAAAGTCAGTAAGGCTGGGTCTACATTGGATGTCGTAAGTCGAATAATGAACTGTGATTGGTCAATTCCTTCCGACACGACTTACGACATCCAAATGTAGACCCAGCCTTACTGACTTTACTGGCGTGCGAAAAACGCAGCACCAGTAATTTTCATTGCTACCAACTATACTGTTTTCACTGGCAGTAACTAAATCCATTTTCGAACACATCCTTTATCGGCAGTACTTGAAAATGGGTGTAGCGGAATAGTTCCAAAATTGGAAATGGGCGTAAAGCGCTGGAATCAGTCCAGCGAAAACGGTAACAGGCAAAACGCCGGGATGGCCGCTCTCAGGTTTCTCTCTGGTATATGCTATTCCCCTTCCATGTTTATAAGTTCTATGCCATAGACATATAAAAGATAAGGTGCAATTTCACGGACGCTAGAAACCAGCGGCAAATGAGTTCTAGTGACTTCTTGACGAAGGGGGGAAAAAGTTGAGACCGTCTGGGCCATGATGTAAGTATAAAGGTGTACCATTGCGCATAATGGCGTCATCCGTAGTGACGTATGTGTAGTAGGCCAATGAAAAATGGCCAGGAATGCAGCCGCAAAATTCAAATGCTCTATTAATCTTATATTACTAAATATATATTAAAATATATATTTTAACTTAAAATTTGTAATAAAAGAATAATATTTCAAGATATCCTCTTCAAGATATCCTCAATAGGCTCCACGTCCGTATTCTCGAGGCCCCTGCTATCAATCTCCGTCGCCAGCCGTTCTCTTAATACGCACACTTAAGCCCGCTGCAGACGATGCTATTTTTCCTGCTGGATTGCTTGCAATCTAATAAATTACTATCGTTGCACCATTCAGCACTCAGGATTCTTAGTAATTTAGTAAATCGCAAGCATTCCAGCAGGAAAAATAGCATCGTCTGCAGCGGGCTTTAACCTTACCAACACTGGGCTTGTTTTCTGTTCCTGCACTGGTGAACTAGTGCAGTAAGCTAGAATGAGAAAAAATATGCTTGTCTTACTCCAATTTATTGCACTAGTTCACTAGTGTAGGAACAGAAAACAAGCCTAGAATCGGGCTAGAGTCGGGTCAGAATCGGGTTGGGGTGAGCGTTTTTGCGGTGGAAACACCAAACCCCAACCCGATTCTGGGGAGCGATCGCGTGCACCGATCGAATTCGAATTCGAGAAGGAATATGCCATCCGATACCACTCTTCGTACATGATCAATCTATGGTCTGAGAGAAACTATCCTATAATAAATAAGCATGAACCATGAAACCTGTAGAGTAGAGACGTATGAGAAGTCGACCGATCGAATTCGATCGTGCAC
>NW_011956928.1:0-1338 GCF_000949405.1 Vollenhovia emeryi | reverse complement strand
ACTATAAATGCTTCGAAGCATTCTTCTCCTTATTAATAAAGAAAGAAGAAGAATGCTTTTAAAGCATTTGTAGCATCAAGTGGACGCAGCCTATATTTTGCAGAAAAATTAATACACACCATTTTGATAGAAAATATTTTTAATGAAAACGCTCGTATGAAATGAGTCTCTGAACTCGAGACAGGTAAAGACATAAAAAAAGAGAAAGAAGGGAAAGAAAAGGTATAAGAAACCTCGGATAATTCTCGTAATCACAAAACTATCTCTAGCAATAGTTCATGAAACACGGGTGCACTTAAGCAATAACTTTTCAAGTGTTCAACATTTCTTCTTTCAAAGACAAACGTCATTAATCACGCTTTAATCAGTTTTCTTGTTCTCGCGCACTATTAGTTTCGTCTCCGTTCTGATTGTGATTCACACCGTCTTCATGTCGGTCGGGCTTCCGACAAACAAAGTACACGCTATTGTATTCGCACTGTAACATACTGTTTATATTTTGGGCATAACGCGTTTTCACTTTTGCCTGCTCCTTCTCCAATTGAAAGCCGAAGCCAAGTATAACGTCGTAACTGGGCTCGATCGACTCCTCGTTTGGTAGGTCGCTGAAATGATAGAGCAATGGTCCGAGGTTTATCCAGATGCCGCCCGGCTTTAGGATCTTGTAGATCGTTTCTATAAATTGCACAACATTATTGGCGCAATCTATAAAGAAACATGTCGCGACGCAATCCCAATGATTACTCTCCGCATAAACCTCCAAAAAGTCACCCGCGGTCAAGAACTGTACGAGATGACTTCCGTCTATGTCCAACTGAAACATTATGAATAATTTTACGAGAACGTATTTTCTGTAATTTATACATTATTGCAAAATGAAAAAACTGTAGAATTAAAGCTATACAAAGATTGTTTGAACGAAATGTAATTCACATTTGTATATTGAGGTTATGTACAATTGGAAAATCACAGTTTTAAAAATATACGAGTATTATACAGGTAGTGTATTAATTTATAAACATATGTAATATATATCTATACTATCCTTTCTTACTGGAAACAAGTGGTGAAAGAAACCTTGTAAATGCGCGATTAGAAACTCTCTTCAATACGACGAGATGCGTTGGATTGCACTAACGACGGCACTGTTCGCACGACAGCACGTGCTTGCACCATGCTTACAGAATATTACATAACCTCACTTTATCACATATACTTACCGTGACAGCACCATGCCAACACTGTCTGCTTTAGTGACATGAAATGGCACAGCGACAGCATAGTGTCTGCATGACACGCTGAGCATAACATGCTGGCATGCTTGGTTATCTGGGTATA
>NW_011956927.1:0-1338 GCF_000949405.1 Vollenhovia emeryi | reverse complement strand
TTGTTCTGCATATCGTATGTTTATTTTAAAGACATATTATATAAATACAACCTTCTTAAAATTTAAGTGATTATTCTTCCGGGAAGGATAATAATATTTTCTCTTTAATAATCCTTAGACAATGCCTACGCATTTTTTTGCATATCTAGTGAATATTTTTTAGAAGATGGATTTTCACTCAAAGATATTGATACAGCAAATGCTGCTGCAAATATACTACACGATGCTAGGTCCGGTTGTTTTGTAACTTTTTCAAAAATTACATTATTCTCCGTAAGAATAGGATATCGTTTATTAATGTATTTTTTTCAAATGATGTTAGATTGACATAAGAGTGAGTTGCAAAGTATAAACTATCATATACTATATGAAGCTTAACACCATCATAATAAATACAGTGCCAGTGGTTTCTGGCATGACAACCACCAACAATCTGAACATCGGGAGTAAAGATCGGATCAATCCAATGCAATTCAGTAATAAATATAATAATACATCTACTCGTTTAAATTGAGTGTTATTTTCTATTATTTTCATTATTTCATTTAAAGGTCTATCATCTAGCAATGAATTATCTTTCAATACATTCTCATCTAGAGTTTGTGAGGGAGGATAAATCTGTATTGTATCTGTACATTTTTCAGGATATGATTTGTATTGATTTTTATTATACATAATTTTTGCATGTTTGGAGAAAGGAACAACCTTTCCTTCTACAGTAGTCACTGGTTTCACGTCGTTATATTCAATTTCGTTATTTAATATTATACATTCCTCATCATCGAATGTAAATTTCTTTTTATTATATCCATACATTTCATTGATTAATTCCTTTCTTTCAAAATTGTTTTTGTTAACTTTAGACGAATTATCTTCCTTGATTTTTTGAATGCTTGATATTGATGTCCTGTTCTGCTGATTTAATCCAATATAAATAGGTTTATGATCTGAGAAATACGTTTCATATTCTCCAGCACTATAATTCAATATTTCCTTACCCTGGTAGAAATTTTGATCGGGCGCTTGCATGGCCCTGACCAGCGTACCACATGCCACTTCAGGCGCTGGCATGACACCGCTGGCAAGCGCCATGTACGAAATCGTCACGTTTTGCCCCACTTGCGCCACACTTCGAAGTTGATTTCATGTGGTGCTGGCATGGCGCTAGTAAGTATTATTATAATGCAGACGTGGAACTAGCGAGTATTAACGAGTTTTCAACGTGGCACATAGGGTAGATCGGGGCTGGTTGGTAAAGGGGGTAAAAACAGCTATACAGGGGTGTCTGATGCAAAAGTAGCCAACTTGAAAAAAGTAATGGTAGATTGGGATTAAACT
>NW_011956926.1:0-1338 GCF_000949405.1 Vollenhovia emeryi | reverse complement strand
TTCGCAGTTGTGTGTATGTTACAAGCAGTTGCAAATTCGTGTGTTCATTACTGCGAAATAAAGGTGGGTGGAATAAAGATAATGGCATACATTATTTGCTCGTGGGGAATGAAAGATTCCGTGGAATCATTTTATCCTTGTTGCTCACCGAATTTTAAACAAGGATAAAATGTACACTGTGGGACACTCGGGTGATGTTTTTCGAACGCAACCTAGACCACGCATTTTCGGCTGCTATCATCTCGCGCGACTTAGCAACAACAGAATAAAAGAAAGTCTACTCTCTTCGATAGTCGATTGTCAGTCAAAGCGCCGTGGCCGCCGAACTCACACGGACACGACGTTTCGTAGAGTTCGCAGTTGTGTGCATGTTACAAGCAGTTGTAAGTTTGTGTCTTCATTACTGCGGAATAAAGTTGGGTGGAATAAAGATAATGGCATACATTATTCGCTCATGGGGAATGAAAGATTCCGTGGAATCAAGCATCATAAAAATATTGGAAGGTACGTGTAACTTTCTTTATTATTCTGCTTTTGTTTGAGCGGTTATTAAAGCTGGGAGCGATGTGAATTCGCGCGGTATGTTACGTGGCGACGCGAGTCGCTAGTTGTCCGTTGCGGCGAGCGCGGCGCGAGCGAGGAATACGGAAGGACAGAACAAAATCGGCGCCAGTAGCGTGAGAAGGCTGTACTTGGCAATCCCTACATTAAAGTGTTGTTCTCAAAGAAAGATTGTGTTTTACTGTACGCGAGAGGCACGCTTTCGACTAGGCTAACTAGTCGAAATTACCGTCAGCTACGAGCGATAGCCGTGGCAAGAACAGCTTTTATGTAACGTTTGTTTCAAATGTTCTACCTTTTCTTTTACGTGAAACTAGCTTATACATACTGCGAAAATTATAACTTATTGTTAGATTTTGTATTTCATTTATTTATGTAACAATTTGTCACGTTTTATTTATATATTGTTAACAAGCAGAATTGACTGTAATCTGAATCGACCGTTTTAATACGGAAAATGCGAAAGAATACTTTCGTCTTCCAGTGTAGTAACGTCGAGCATTTCAGTAAAATATTCCCGGCATTATAATTCTATCTGTGTGCGTTCTCAGACAATTTGCTAAAGTAAAAAATTAAAAATCAAAATATTTTGTCAACTATCAAAAATCTTACCTGAACGAAATTCTTTCAACCAACTAAACATCTGATTTTGTCCACTAAATTTTTATTTGAATTATATTATAGTATTAATTTTTTTCACGTTTTGAGGTGTTATGTATGTTTTCAATTTTTAGAAAATGCAATTACCGATGAAAATTTACTTGATCTCACCCCAGT
>NW_011956925.1:0-1337 GCF_000949405.1 Vollenhovia emeryi | reverse complement strand
TTTACTCTTGTAGCTCTGCGCCGATTGACTGATTACAATAATTAATTGCGGCGAAACTATTCATCGTGTCACGTCCAGCGCACATTTTTCGCTGACGTGGTTAGTAACGGTAGTAATTGCCCACCCGATAGGTATCACTGGCGCGGCGCGGCTACCAGCACGCGCGCCACACGTGATTAGCAGATATTCGCTCTCCTTCTTCTCCAAGTTAATAATAGAATTAAGCGATTAATTGACGATAGCCGAGGCAGCCACTATAACAGACGAACCTTTGGCGCCTCCGCTTTCGTCCCAAATTAATAAAAAGTTAATAATAACGAATAATAAGCTGACATCGACGATTTCCGCGGAAGGAGTGAACTCCACGGGAACCGTCGATCACAGCCGCGTGCGAGGGCGCTGTGCGCCTCCACCGGTAGCCACGATGGCAATCAGAACCAGTAAAAAGCATTGTAAATGAGAGAAATATAGCATTTATAGAAACTCCGGCGAAGCTTCTAGAAGGTTCGATGCCTACGTGACTCGACGCGATATAGCGGAACTCTAGGGAGAAAAACGAGGGATCGGTATGCGGATTAATTAATCGGCGGCGCGCGGAAAATTTAAAGTTTGAAAAACGGCATAAGGATGAACGGAGGCCCTTTGCCAAGGTGACCAAAGCTCAAATTGTTTAGAGCACCGGAAGGTGCCATAATTAGCACTTTACGGGAAAATTCCGAAGGGCCCCCGCTCATCACCACTTCCGCACTTGCCCTACAACCTAACAGTATATAAGCGGGCCGTCGGAGCCCCGAATTCGTAGTACGTTTCCAAACGTTCAGCAGGCCGAAGCTCTGCCCGAGAGACAAGCCTAGCAAGGGAAAAATAAGTAAGAAGGCAAAGCTCTGCCTGAGAATAAGTCGGGGAGATAAATCTCTACCGTAGACGGTGTAAGTGAGAGTGCGATAACCGGAGTGAAAGTAAGTGAACTAACACAGTGACACGTAACCATAAATTAATATCCTGCCCCGTCGAGGTAATAATTAATTGCTGTCCGCGGAATACCCTGTTGCTCGGTAGTGATATTCTGACCCCACCTCCTCGGCGACGAAAACTGTGACACCCCCCCACCTTTCGGATGCGCGCTCGCTGCCGGGCGTTCTTCTGATCCGTCTACCACCTCGGATGCGCGCTCTCCACAGGGCGTTCTTCCACTCTTGCCTCCACCTTTCGGATGCGCGCTCGCTGCCGGGCGTTCTTCTGATCCGTCTACCACCTCGGATGCGCGCTCTCCACAGGGCGTTCTTCCACTCTTGCCTCCACCTTTCGGATGCGCGCTCGCTGCCGGGCGTTCTTCC
>NW_011956924.1:0-1337 GCF_000949405.1 Vollenhovia emeryi | reverse complement strand
GTTATACACCATCCGTTTCTCGAGATAAAACTGTTTCGTGCAAGAAACAACATGATGCGTAAGTACCATGAAATTATCGTATATTCATTCATACTGTTCATCATTTCATTGTAATTATTTTTACTTTATGTATTCTTTCAGTTCCGATAAACCTTGCTACACGCCTCGCATCATGAGCAGGAGATTCGACCTGACATCCACTGCATTCAAATACTTGGATGTTCGAATCTGCGTGGTATCTGGTGCATCCTATGTGGACATCATTCTCGGCGACAATCGCGGAAATCGGATGGTGTTAGATTATTCAATGTGGACGGAATTGAACAAGAAACGCGCAGAAATTGAGCAGCTCTTGAAAACAGCAGATGCGTCATCGCCATCATCATCGATGCATATTAACGATTTAGTCTTAGAACTCGTCACAATGTACGGCGGAAAAATTGTAAAGCTATCACGAGACACGGTAGTGTCTCGCGCCAAGTGTAAGCGAAGCTAGTACCACGCGCGCGAGACCGACCGTGTAAGTTTACGCGAGTACACGACTTGACGGGCCCTCAGATATTTGGATCTCAACAATGCCTGATCCCACGAACTTGAGACTGCGCTTAATCGACAGCTTGGGTACGATTTGCATAATAAAACTATTTTTACTTTTTTCCTACGTGCCCCATGAGTAGAGATATTGCAATGCAAAGTCCACGAGTGTGAATTTTCACGTAATTTTTATTCGTCGTCATCATGAAGAATAGAGATAAGGAGGCTCAACTAATGCTTTCGAGAATGAGACCAAAACCCGGTTTCTGTGGTAGTTCAAAATATGTACACCGGCGGCGCTACGGTAGACAAACTATTGCTAGGCTGCGGTCAAGTTGTCGCTTCAAATACTTCCAAGCACTCTTTTTCTCCTTTCTTTCGGCAAAGATAGAAAGAGAAGAGAAATACTTGGGAGCATTTGTAGCGGCAGCTTGACCGCAACCCTAACCAGACGTCGGGAGGGGATAAATCATGGTACACTAACGGGTCTACTAATCCACACTCATACTGTGTACGTGAAAACGCTGTCGTGGAACGGAAGCGACATCTCGATTAGGATTTAGTACTAGCAGCGATGACAATTTTTGGGCTCAGAATCTGACGCATCCGCCCATATAAGTTGACCTTCCTTATCTCTATTCTTCATGGTCGTCATCGTGGTCGTGGTCAACCAGGCCAAAATCCATCTCACTTTTCTGCCGCAACGTGGCATTGGCGTTGCTGTCCCGTATCTCACGTATAGCGTCTCGCGCCAAGTTTGAATAAGTCTAGGTGTATTAATACCGTAGTTTTCGGTGTCTAAG
>NW_011956923.1:0-1337 GCF_000949405.1 Vollenhovia emeryi | reverse complement strand
TTATACACTCGATAAAGAATAATTTGTACCGCGAAAATATGCAGTTTCAGATTTTGTACCCCCGCCGATCGTTCTGAAACCACCCCCGACTCCTGTCAGCCTCTAAAGTAATCTTTTCTATCGATTCTTCAGTTGCTTCTCGTACAGTCAATGCAGCATATTATACCGCCAAAAATAATTTTGTATCCCGTGTCAGTAAGAAAATTTGTCACCCTACTAACTTAATATAATGCTACCGGACTTCAGAAAAAGTAATTTAAAAAACAAAACAGAAAGAGATAATGCTGAATTTGTACTAATTTGTACGATTGAAAACGAATCAAAATATTTCTGTTCTCCCCTAAAAACTAATCCCTGTATCAATTTCAAGCCGAGAATGAGACCTCCCTTCTATGATTTTATAAGAATGTAATAAGTAAAATGGAATTAAGTTTTAAAATGACATACATGCACCCATCTTTTTGTAAATAACAAAGATTTTTCTTTATTCATATTCATTAATTTTTCAGTTCGACACTAACAAGGTATAGATTTCTAATAAGCCTTTCGGTTAATAGCACGCGATAGTAATCGATGTAGATATTAACTGATTTAAGCATGCCATTAATATTACACCTTAATTCCATTTCACTTATTATATGTACTATAAATACAGAAAGAATTATTGAAAAATGAAAACAAAGGACTTATGTGTTTCCGAGCCGAGTCAGTGCATGCATATGTAGGGTAATTAAACATAGATTGAAATAAATAGAATCAATATAAACAATAATCAATATAAGTGTTTTTATTATAAAAATGATATTGTAGAAAATGAATTTTAACAATATCTCCTGGAAAATAAACATTCAAAATAAAGGTAAGGATAGTATTCTTCTCTAAAAAATATTAATGGAAGAAGGACTATATAAGTATCGATATATTGTAGGATGTGGAGAGAGAGAGAGAGAGAGAGAGAGAGAGCGTTGTAAGAGGCGGCGGTACCGTTGTTGATAAAACAAGCGACTTTCGGCGTCGATTGATGGCGGCGACTGAAACAGTCGAAACTTCAAACAAACGATCGACGCGTGCTGTCCGTTCTTCAGCGCATCGCGCGGTAATGTAAAACAGAAGCGCATCGCATTGGAGCACGCTTTTCAACTAACTTAACAAAAGAAGCATAATCCTGCTGCTTAGCATTTGTTTCAATCCGTTGGATAGTGGCTTCCGTGATTTTGACAAACAGGCATCAGTCCGACGACGTCGTGCACAAGATCAGGATCGACATTGTCCATTCTTCAGTCTCTTTCTCGATAACTCGTAAGACTAAACGCGAAAATAAGTAATTTTTAAGATGA
>NW_011956922.1:0-1337 GCF_000949405.1 Vollenhovia emeryi | reverse complement strand
CACGTATTCGCGAGAAATTTGCATTACACATTTTCGTTCGCGTTTATTCGAGTATGCGAGCCAGGCTAGCAAGTAGCGAGCGTAGCCTAGCGGATAAGGCGACGGACGAGAATTCTGTATGTTGCAGGTTCGAATCCTACCTTTCCCCAACTTTTTTTTTTAATAAATTTTTACAAAATCTGGATTAAAGTAAATGATTAGACAATGTAGAGTCGTTAAATAAAAAAATTAGTATTTTTACTATTAAATTTAATATTGTATATTAACATGAATACGTAGTTTCGTCTGCAACTATACGAATATCAAAATTCGATTGATATCGATAATTAATAAAAAAAACTCCATAATCACATTTACAATATTTTTACTTTATTTTTATATTTATTTTTTACATGTTTGTGGATGATAATCATCAAAGAAACATTTGAAACATAAAATTTTGCCCCCATGATACGATATGCGTGGTTTGCGTCAAAATTAACTACCGACAGATCCGTCTTTTTAAATGTCAATGACGTCTGCTTTCCGTTAACAATTTTGAAGAAACCATGCAGTTGTCAGTTAAAAGATATATGCTTTATTCAATGTGCTCGATGTAAATCGACATTATGTTTCAAATGTTTCTTTGATGATTATCATCCACAAACATGTAAAAAATAAATATAAAAATAAAGTAAAAATATTGTAAATGTGATTATGGAGTTTTTTTTATTAATTATCGATATCAATCGAATTTTGATATTCGTATAGTTGCAGACGAAACTACGTATTCATGTTAATATACAATATTAAATTTAATAATAAAAATACTAATTTTTTTATTTAACGACTCTACATTGTCTAATCATTTACTTTAATCCAGATTTTGTAAAAATTTATTAAAAAAAAAAGTTGGGGAAAGGTAGGATTCGAACCTGCAACATACAGAATTCTCGTCCGTCGCCTTATCCGCTAGGCTACGCTCGCTACTTGCTAGCCTGGCTCGCATACTCGAATAAACGCGAACGAAAATGTGTAATGCAAATTTCTCGCGAATACGTGCGTATGTAGCTATATCATGTGCCACATGAAGTAGTTGGGGATTGATACTACAACATATATAAAGTTGGAGAAAATCGGTGCGCTCACTAACGTGTGTTCCCCTTGTGAGTGGATCTGATCAGATATAGATTATTCTTATCCTATCTGACCTCGTCCGCTAGGACCGGATCAGATCTACTCATGTCTGATTAAATCTGATCAGATAGGGCCAATATTTTGATCAAATCAGATCTGAGCGAATTGGATCTGATTTGATCTGATCAGGTCTGTTCAGATCTTTTCCATTTTTTCCCGGG
>NW_011956921.1:0-1336 GCF_000949405.1 Vollenhovia emeryi | reverse complement strand
AAAAGTGATATAAATTACCCACAAGTAGTACCAATACCACTTTTTAACAGACTACCATTCTATGAGCTAATACTAGATGATTACGATGACCAGGACTACTCATATTCGAACCTTTAAATTATCTAACAGCATTATTGCCATGGCTATATTGTTTATCTAACGTCTAACTTTTTTGTCTAACATCTTACGAGCTATTACTAACCGCCGCTTTCCTTCTTTTGTGCTTTAACAATTAATATATTTTGTTCGTAACATTAGAGTGCTTATGTTAGCAAGTGATTTTATTTTGTACCTCTTTGAAAAAAGTTTTTTATCACTAGAGTTTTCGTTACTTAGTTTCTTAGTAAATTTTTTGTTTTGTTTTAGCGAATTAATGTTGCGAAATGCGGATGTACGCATCTTTAATAATTTGTGACTGCAGAATCTCTTATTTGTTCCCTGACATATTTCGACATGGCATTTTTATTATTTAAGACTTAAGTGCAATTTAAGTAAGACATTAGACGTAGATAATTGCACATGCATACACACAAGGTATGGAGAAAAGAGTCTTACGAACTGCGTATGGCAGAGAAAAGGAATAAGGATTTTGAATATATTTTTGTCATAGTTTATACGTGAATAAATAAGGAAAATATTCTAGCTATATTCCAGTTTGTGACAGAAGGCATATATTTATTCGACCAGTGTACTTAGATAGCCGCTGTTTTCAATCTTGGTGTTGATACTGTCTTGTCGAAACTTATTTCTTTACAATGTATCATATGTAAACCAACATTCCACGATTGCATTTAACATTTGCACAAACAGATTTATATGAGATTGTGTACATTATTAATACGAAGACAAAGAATGCCCTGTCTGCAGATTGGAAAGTAGTATATCATCATCAATACGTGAACAGATTAACCGATCAAACATATCTTGACAGATAATGGCTACCTATAACATCATAGGCTACATATATTTTGAATCAGACTGAAATTTTTAGATAGACAAATTTTGTGATAGACAAATTTGTTATACTTGGTAACTTATTTTTTTTTATACATGTACTTATAAGCAGAAAAAAACAAGCTGCTTATTTTCTTTTAATGGGAAGGAGGCAAAAGCGTTAGGAAAATTATTGACGGAGTTACTTTTCGTTATTTATTATTAGACAAGTCGCAGGTATCGTTGTTGTTAATATATGTGTAAAAATGTAAACGAGATCTTTTGAGATACTTATTTCTTTTTAATGGTGTTTTACTTTTTACTTTTTAACGAGATTAATCGAAAAGATAGATTTCGGCTGGGATTCTGTAAATGGTGTTTGGAAGTAAAGTACGCATGACAA
>NW_011956920.1:0-1336 GCF_000949405.1 Vollenhovia emeryi | reverse complement strand
ATAAGATTGTATGATAAGAGATAAGAAAGTTATTTTATGATAATTAGCTTATGATAAGATAAGCGATATTTCAGAAAAATAACCTGTTCAAATTCATTCATCTTGAAACATTAATTCCTTTACGCTTCATTTATCGGAAATTGCTGAATAATTAGAACATAAACATACATATGTAAAACAGAAAAATAAATTTTATAATTCAATATCAATATTAGAGTGTTTTGACATTTTTTAGCAAAACAAGAACGACATAAAGATAAAATACGTGTGTTGTAGGAGTTGCGGGGAGTTTATTTCCACACTCTAGTTTCGTCAATCGTTTATTAACTATATACACAAAATTGTTTAACACTATGAACTTTAACACACTATATGTCGCGGTAGGGGAGATCCAATCTGAGCGAGGACTCGGCCTCTATGTTCGGAACCTGAGAACTCGGTCTCTGGTTCGTGAGAGATCTCGGTCTAGGCGAGGACTCGGCCTCTATGTTTTATACAAGAACTCGGTCTCTATGTAATTCGCGAGCTTTGAAATATGTTATTTCACGATGTGCTAGCACGTACTAAACTTGACCAGAGAGACGATCGATCCAATAAACAACAAAAGACGATCACATATTGATTATCGCGTCTCCCTTAACGACACCGGTAGCAACGCTTCGCGCTGGGTGCAATCCTTCGCTTACCGACGTCGGACAGTTTAGCTCGGCGAAGGTCTGCCATGTTCGTCGCAACATATACTCCCCCCGTTGAGAGATATAATCGATCAACATACCTTACATTAAGTGTCTTATGACTAAACGGAATGAAACATGTTCATCATACAACGAAATTCGTACATAATGTGTATGCGTTGTGTGTCGTTAAGTTATTGGTCAACAGGAAGCGGACATATATTTTTTACAGCTCGGTTTAACGTTCCAGTCGCCGTTTTAATGGTGACTGCTCGTACAACGCCATCGTGTCCCGGATGAATCTCCTCTATCTTGCCCAACGGCCATTGAGTACAAGGGATCCCAGTCGACACATTCAGTAGCTGCTATATAACTGGAAAGAAACAAATAACATAACAAATACGTCATAACAGTTATGTTACAGTTGCGTAATTTTTCTGTCTTCTTCTACATAAATGCTTTAGTCGACAAATTCAGTAGCTGCTATGTAACTAGAAAGTAACAAAATAACATAACGAATACGTCATAACAGTTATGTTACAGTTGTGTAATTTTTCTGTCTTCTTCTACATAACTGCTTCAATCGATAAATTCAGTTGCTGCTATGTAACTAGAAAATAACATAAAATACATAACGAATATAGTCAATAACAGTTAATATT
>NW_011956919.1:0-1336 GCF_000949405.1 Vollenhovia emeryi | reverse complement strand
GATTGAAGAAAAAGTAAAAAAGATAGAATGGGAGGGGGAGCGGAAGAAAAGGGAGGAAAGAAAAAAGAACGTGGTGATAAGAGGGGTGAAGGTAAAGAGAGAGGGATGGGAAGGGCTAAGAGAGGAGATAGAGGAAATTATTAGAGAAACGGGAGCGAAGGTGAAGATAGAAGAGTTAAGGAGGATAAATAGAAAGAATGAGGAGGGGAAAGAAATAGTGTTAGTAAGATTCGCGAATATAGGGGATAAAATAGAAGTGATGAAAGGGAAAAAGAACTTAAAGGATAGGACAGAATGGATTAAGGATGATTTGACGGAGAAAGAAAGAAGAATAGAGTGGTTGATTAGGAGAGAGGCAGAGAGGAAGAGAAGGGAAGGGCGGAAAGTAAGAATTGGGTATATGAAGATGTGGATAGACGAAGAAATGTGGAGATGGGATGAAGAAAGGGAGGAATTGAAACTGGAGCAGGGGGCAAGGGCGAGAAGGGAGAGGAGAGAAGAGGGGTTTTAGAGAAGGAAGGAACGGGAGGGGAGGAAGAAGGAAAGGAAGGAGGGAGAAGGAAAAACCTAAGGAGAAGAGAAGACAGAGACAGAGGGAGGGAGGAATATAAAATAGGCTTTTGGAATGTGGCGGGATTAAATAGCAAGGACAAGGAGTTTTGGGAGGGAATCGGAAAGTGGGACATAATCGTGATGAGTGAGACGTGGGTACAAAAGAAGGGTTGGGAGAAGATAAAAAGGAAAATGCCAAAAGGATATATATGGGAAATGCAGGAGGCCGGGAAAAGAAATAAGAAAGGAAGAGCGATGGGGGGAATGGTAATGGGAAGAAGAGAAGAAATTGAGATGGAAATAGAGGAAGAGGGGGAGGAGGAGGAAGGTATGATAGGTATGAAGGTGAAATTCGGCAGAGACTGGTGGAGAATAATAGGGGTGTATGTAAATAAAGATCTGGAAAAGAAGTTAGAGAAGCTGAAGGGATGGATGGAGAAGAGAGAAGAAGGGGTGAGGGTCTTGATAGGAGGAGATTTTAATGCAAGAACAGGAAGGAGGGGAGGGGAGGTAGGGGAGGAGGGGACAGAAGGCAGGAATAAGGAGAGAAAGTCAAGAGATGAAAAATGTAATAAGGAGGGAAGGAAACTATGTAGCGTTTTGGAGGAAAGGGGGTGGTCAATAATGAATGGGAATGTGGAAGGAGATGAGGAAGGGGAGTGGACTTTTACGGGAGGAAGAGAGGGAACGGTGATAGATTATGTAATAGGGGATAGGGAGACGAGAAGGAAGGTGAGGAGGATGGAAGTAGAGGAAAAGGCAGACTCAGACCATCAACCACTGG
>NW_011956918.1:0-1336 GCF_000949405.1 Vollenhovia emeryi | reverse complement strand
CCCTCGTGGCAGCTCATTGTAGCTCGGTTGACCTCTTATCTGATTCCCCCAACTTTTCTATTCATTATACCTCCGAATGTCGTTGGTGTCGGATCGTCGTATCTAATAAAGGACTGTCTTACAAGGATATACGTTTCGTTGTCTGCTTTCACCATACCCAAAACCGTCAAAAGGTTATGGGCCCAGATCGCCCTGTTCACTGCGCTTGAAACATCAGGTGAAGAAAAGACAAGGGAGAATACGGAACGAGAAATATCAAGGAGGTAAAAGAATGATGCAACATCACAACGGACGGACAATTGGCAAGGACAAAGACGGTGATATAAGTTTTACTTTTCTCACTTCCTTTCCGGAAAACCGGATAGTTTCGGGCATTTTCGAGTATTAAGATCGCGATGTGTATGCATGCTTCGATTGAAATCGATGAGGTTGAAGAGAGAAGGAAAGGGAAAGTTCGGAAAGATCGATCGGAATCAACATGGCGGAAAAACTCTTTGTCTTAAAGGATGATGCAACTGACGCAGTTAGTGACGCAGTTACTTAAACGCACCTAAACAAAGAAAGATAAGATAAGCGACAGTGCCGAGAAAACCGCTAGCGAAGCACTTTTCTTCTTTCTTTCTCTACGCCCTTACATTAGAATTACGTCCGCCGCTTGCATGCGTCATTGAAAGAAACTGAGAGAAACTTTTCTTAATTCCTTGTGTGCCATGACGACTCTTACAGAAATTTAATTTATTATTTCGCTGATTGATCGTGACGCTGGCGAGTGAGATCACACCCGTGTGCAACTGCTTGATGACCATCTTAACGACAGTAAAAGCACAACCAATCGGCCAAAATGTCGATCCTAAAGGAAATTTTAGACAAATGCAAACAAGCATTGTTTATTGAAGAGGAGGACATACAGGTCACAGCAATAATTGATGAGCATTCCTTTTCAGTACAGTTTACGACTGGTGAAAGGTTTGTTTTGAGTAAGTAATATATACAAAGAAGGTAAAAGATTTCATACTATTAACCGTCGCTGAATCAACCATTCAAGTGATTCGCCGACTTTATTGAATCCTAATATGAGTTAACGAGGGATCTAAAATAAGAGTTCCTGGGTTGCTTGGCCTGTACGCGGTTGTGTTCATCGTGGAAAGGCTAAAGCAACTAGGATTGCTTCTGAAACGAACGAAAGTAACGTTTGTGGACGAGCAATCCGTTTCCGATTGTCAGAGTTTGTGTTCGACGAAGACAATCGAGAAGCAAATAAGTTCAAGTTCGTTACAAATGAGATAGTTTATGACAGTTTATCTTTATTCGAATCTGTTACTCCCAGGTAAAGAAA
>NW_011956917.1:0-1336 GCF_000949405.1 Vollenhovia emeryi | reverse complement strand
TTGATAAACGACAGACCATTCAGACGGTTGATTTGCTACAAAAACAGGAGTTTGTTTCACGAAATCACATTAGACCGCGCAGAATATATTTTTTTAAGATTAAATTGTAAGAAATAGAATGTTTCACAAGTTTCTCAGCAATTTGTGACTACTAAAAATATTTATATAGGCATGTATATGTATATACGCACGCGTGGATTTAAATGTGGCATCTGTTTCCCACTCTTCGTCATTTGCGAATTCACTATGATGGCGCTGAAAATTGTCTCTCTCAGGGCCTCTTTCACCAGGAGGTTGGTGAAAGAGGCCCACAGAAGACGAGTTTGAATCTTCCGTTGACGCTGTTGACGGCATTAAAAATCCATGATATATGAAACGTGAATAGATTTTTTTCCAGTGCATTTATCGATTTGTTTCGAACGCATCTCACAGAGGTTTATATTTTTTAGCTAAAACTTTGTAATAGAAAAACGAGAGGTCTGTTCACGTCGCATGCCCCACGTGCTCCTGTTTGCCTCAACGACCAATACCGTCATTTTATTTACGATTTAAGTGATGACATTGGTCGTTGGCGCAAGCAGGAGCACGTTGGAGCATGCGACGCGACAGACCTAAAATGACGGTATTGGTCGTTGGGGCATGCTGGAGCATGTTGGGGCTACAGTCCCTGTAGTAAGAGCACAGTATAACCACAGTATAAAAAAATAAGTATGCCCATTCGCTCTTTTGTTTCACGTTCGCGCCGATCCGTACTGCACATCCGACATGTTTTTATTCTGACCAATCACAGGATTTTTGTACGTGTGTTAGTGCAAAGTCGGTGTGACATGCAAAAATTCGCAGTGTTGACGAATAACGCGTAAATACTTTTATACGTTGGAGCAAGTAATTACATTAATTACATTTATTAGAACATTTTCTTTCATAGGCCATTTCTATTTACAATAAATAATGTACGCCAGTTCGTATGCATCTTTCCTGGATACGATCCTGAAAAGGGCCCAGGCACTTTTAGCCGTTGATACACTGTTGGCGCGATTAAAAACATGGCGGAAAATTGAGAACGCCCAGATCAAAGGCGCTGACAGAGAGTGCAACTACTGGTTATACTGTGGGTTATACTGTGTCCGTACTGCGCATCCGACATGTGGCTTCACCCCCTGTGGGAACGCTTGGTCTAGTTATATACGTCATTGCATCTGTAGTTATAAAACTGGCCAATCACGACTATTCCTCAGAAGAATGGAATGACTGTAATTGGCCAGCCTCCGGTTAAGGTACCGTGTAAACATAGTCCATGTTCAGTGCCAGAAAATGAATTTAGAAGTATTTATAG
>NW_011956916.1:0-1336 GCF_000949405.1 Vollenhovia emeryi | reverse complement strand
TTGAATAAGCCTTAATATTCGTAGTTCGGCTTCGGTTATTTCTTGCACTGAAAGTGCGCCTTTATTACGATTTGAACGCAGCATCCGTAGGCAGTATGCAATGGTACGAGTTAATCGCGTATAAGATGAAAATCTTTTGAAAATGTCGTCTGAGTTGATTTGTGAGACTAAACAAACGACCTTCTTTAAACCGGGTAATTCCTTGATAGGAGTTTCGGGAGTCCTAGGCCAGGTTGCTTCGGATTGTCTGAGCCACATTGGGCCGTGAAACCAGGAGTCGTTTTTTAAGAATTCTCGCGGAAGTTGACCTCGCGATAACGTGTCAGCCGGGTTGTGTTCCGATCTAACATGCCGCCATTCAAAGTCTTTGGTAATGTCTTGAATTTCCTTGACACGATTTGCTTCGAATATTTTAAGGACATTTGGAGATTTTCTTAACCAATGTAATACAATCATGGAGTCGGTCCAAAAAATGACCTTATTCGGTTTAAAAGTAAAGGCCGTGCACGCTTCACGATATAAACGCGCGAGGGTAAGGGCCCCACTGAGTTCGAGTCGAGGTATGGTCATGTCTTTAAGAGGGGCGACGCGCGTCTTGGCACAACAGAGTCTTACGATCGTATCACCTTGCTTGTTGCGGGATCGCACGTACAAGCAGGCGCCGTAACCGATCTTACTCGCGTCGCAAAAGCCATGAATTTGAATTTCAGTGAATTCATTGATTATCAAACGATCAACGGTCAAATGATCAATCAATTCGAGTTGTTCTACGAACGATGACCACGAGGAGTGTAATGCGCTAGGCACTGATTTGTCCCATGAAATTTTTGCCTTCCAACACTCTTGCATTAACACCTTTGACGTAAGAATAATCGGGCCGAGTAAACCGAGAGGGTCCAAAATTTTTGCTATTGCGGATAAAATGTGACGTTTAGAAACTCTGTTACTTGTTTTGATTGGGTTAATCGTATACATTAATTCATCACGACGCGCATTCCAAGTAATGCCTAATGTCTTTAGAATCGGATTTTCGTTGGTGAGGAATTCTACGTCTAGTGTTCGTTCGTTCAAATCTTTAAGAGCTTGCGGGTGAGTCGAAGCCCATTGTCGAATATGGAAACCGCTGCGTTTCAGAATTTCGATGGTCTGGTCGCGAATTTGTAAAAGTCCCTTTAAGGTGTCCGCACCGGTCAGAAGATCATCGACGTATAGATCGCGTTTTAATATTTCAGCGCCGATAGGAAAGTCCGTGCTCTCGTCACTCGCAAGTTGTTGTAACGTCCGGATGGCAAGAAAGGGAGCTGATGATACGCCGAAAGTAACGGTATTCAGTTGG
>NW_011956915.1:0-1336 GCF_000949405.1 Vollenhovia emeryi | reverse complement strand
ACCAACATCTAGGGGGCGCGGTAGGGGCCCGGTGGCACCCCTACCGCGGCGCATCCAAACGCGCCAAGAGGTGAAGGTCCAACCAGGACCCGGTCCAACAACCCAGGACCAAGAGGAACGCGCAAGTCAGCGCGCGGCGCCGAGCCGGCTGGCAGCATGCGATAGCAGTCCCCGGCCGGCTCAACATGGCGCAGAGAAGACCACCCCCGGTGGGTTTAGTGCGGTAGGCACCCTCCATTGCACGCTGGCCTCGGGTCGTCAATTGTCCGAGGTACAGGGAGGGTGAGTCTCACACACCCCCTCGTTCCGTCCCAGCGGGGCGGGGGGAAGGTCCATGAGGATTCCCCCGGGTTACCAAAAAAAAAAAAAGGAGATGGCTCCCGTGTCGCGCATAAGCTACGTGCTGTGGGTGCGCACGTATGCAGCACGTAGCATGTATGCGGCACAAGAGCCCATCCCCACTCTATCCCCACCGTGGTGACGTGGTACAAATTCGCGCCAAAACTGTTCCCGCGTGAGCGTTACGTTGACCGCGTGTGTGTCTGGTGCAATTATTTTACTAAGATAACTGTATTTAAGTTGCTGTGATTGAAACTGAAATTAATATTTTGCTTGGTCTAACAAGTGTTAATAAACAATAATATCGAAAGTGAGAAAAAGTACGTAAGTTAATTAAGAAACGTGTAAAACGTGACCTAACCTATTATGTCTCACAGCACGAAACTTCTAAAGGATATCTTCATTATGTTCTTAAGATATTAAACGGTCCTTTGGACGTGTATGGTTGTGTAATACATGGTCTGTCCTTAAAGTAGTCGGACTGAGTCAATTACAAAATATTTATTGACAGAATGCTCTCAATATTCTTCTCATGCGCTCAATATTCTTCAAAGTAGGACCCTTCTGCATCCACACACCGCTGGCAGCGAGATTTCCAGCTCTCATACGCTTCCTGGAAGGCGGCAGCCGGAATGCTGTTGAGCTCTCTCGTCACGGCCTGTTGTAATGTTTCCATCGAGCCGTGATGGTGTCCTTTCAGGGCGGTTTTGAGGCGGGGGAAGAGGAAAAAGTCTGGTGGTGCAACGTCAGGACTGTAGGGTGGCTGAGGCAGGGTTGCGATGTTGTGTTGGGCCAGGTACGTCGCCACGCGGAAGGCTGTGTGGCTCGGCGCATTGTCGTGATGGAGCCGCTAGGAGTTGGCGATGGCTGGGCGGACGCGGATGATGCGTTTTCGATTCAAAAGGAGTGAACCACAGGGAATTTGTGCCACAAGGACAAACCCTTAATGCAATTTTTTACGTGGAGGTCCTTGAACGGCTGAGAAAACGCATCATCC
>NW_011956914.1:0-1335 GCF_000949405.1 Vollenhovia emeryi | reverse complement strand
TTATTACAATAACGTATAATGTTTCCAAATACACAGCTTTAATATTATATACATCATTATGAACAAACTTTGCCGATCATATGATGTTAGTAATGTAATGTTGAAATAAGAATAATATAATTATATAAATAATGACTAACTCATGTTTTCCTTGTGTGTGTTTATGTTGGTTTATTATAATATATTTCAGTAATAATAAGCGATGTTAGTGATACATGAAATGACTGTAAATTTAACAAAAGTATGACAAAAGTACACAATGCAGTCCATGAATTTTAAGACTAATTTTTTACGTCCCTCGATATGTGTACGCAAATAATTTAATCGTAAGATATTATATGTATATATGTATATTATCAGTCTCAGTGCTTTGCATACACTTAATGTAAGGCATGATCGTATCTCTTGGTTAAATGTCAACTTCTAAACTCTATTATATTTCAGAACATAAATTATACGTATGAAAAACATACACCACCTAGCAAATCGTTTACTATTACATTCCACAATTATTTATAGAACATTTATAGACCTTTCATATTTAAAATAATATTTCCAAGACGTTTTTACAACATTTCGATAAATATTAAAATAAATAAAACAATAACATTTTTGAAATATTTATAAAACATTTAAAAAATCAACATTCCACACACAAGAGTGTTATTTGCTTAGCAAGATATCAATACAACATATTCAGATAACAAGCTGTTAAAATGATAACAAATAAGGACAGTTCGATGTCAAAATGACAACGTTAACTTGCTACTTGGGTAATCTCGATTTTTTCACAAATAACTGTGAAAATAAAATAAATTTTTGAATTCTAGGATTACTTAATTCAAAAGAAAGAAAAATTTAATGGAAGTGATAAAGATAAAAAGGTGAGTGTACGTACGTGCGCGCGTGTGCGTGTATGTGTGTGTAAATTATAAATGTGTGTGTGTTCAATTACAGATAGCACAGTTGCTAAAAGAAAATAAAGATTTGCGTTCGCAAAGCATAAAACTGAAGGCGCAAATAAAAGATAAAGAAATAATGATTAACGAATTAATAACGTTAAATATGGATCTTCAAAAACAAGTGATTTCAAAATATACAGAAATATCTAAGATAAATAAAGAAATTCAAACAAAAGTTCTGAATAACTTTGATGAATTGTTACGTGAGTGTTCTTTCCTTTTATCCATCGTTACAGTTGTAATTTTTTAAATAATTAACTGTTTTTGTTATGGAAATTCTTTTTATTTAATATTTCTTGTTATAGATGTTGTATCAGAATACTTTAAAAAGAATTCCACTATTCCGCAAGAACAAATTGGTTTGCCTCCAATT
>NW_011956913.1:0-1335 GCF_000949405.1 Vollenhovia emeryi | reverse complement strand
CCGAAAGACACCACCGTACTCGCCACAATGCAACCCGGTGGAACGTGCAAACCGGACGCTAAAAACAATGATCGCCCAAAGTATAGAGAGGGACCACCGACGATGGGACCAGAAACTCCCGGAACTGGTCTTCGCAATGAACACCGCAGTACAGGAAAGCACCGGGTTCACCCCGGCCAGACTGACCTACGGACGCGAGCTCACTGCCCCGGGAACGATGCACGCACAATGCCAGCCACCACTAGCAGACGACACTAACGAAACGGACACCACGAGACGCGTCCAACAACTCGACAGGATGACAGAGGAAGCCGCGACCGCCACCGCACGACAAAGGGACGCCACATACCGCCAGGAACATTACTTCAACCTCCGCCGGCGGGAATGGCGCCCCACTCCCGGAGATCAGGTCATGCGCCGAGAACACCCGCTGTCGAAAGCAGGCGAACACTTCGCGGGCAAATTAGCACCAAAATACTCCGGACCGTATACCGTAGACCGCGCAATCTCACCGGTCATATACCGACTACGGGATCACAACAACCGACTGGTGGGGACAGCACACGTGAAGGATCTCAAGGGTGTATAACGGCACACAAAAACAAACAGAGCCGGGTATATAAGGGAGCGCTCGCACCGAACACCAAAAAGAAAGCTACAGCATGGGCAAGCTACGCGCACGGCTAGAGAAGATGGCTCCCAGGAGGAGAGCTCCGGGACACCCGCCAATACCGGGACTGACGCCGCAGGCTCCACGCTACGTGCCACCCGTCGAAGCGAGACCACGGACGGCCCGCGCCTCGGTGAGCGTCGAGCAACGCGGACAGGCACCCGCAGTCATACGGGCCAGGACGACCGTTTCCAGGCAGGAGCAACTATACCAAGCGGCCGCCCAGACAACAGCCGCCCTCGCCTCGGAACTCGACGCCCTATTCGGTTCGCTGTCCGACCTGGAGGACGAACCAATGGCCACCACCGAGCCAGCCAGAACAGCGACCGTAGCGGCGACGCCAGAACTCCCGACGCCTCCGCCGACACCCGCTGCGACACCAGAGCCGGTACCCGTGACGAGCCCAACGGCAGGACCACCTCCGGGCTACGGATATTTCACCGGCGACAACGGAGACGGGTTCAACGGCCTCCTGCGAGACGTACCCTGGCACCGCATCCGTCCAGGGCAACGCTACCGCCACCACACCGCCGGCCGCACCATCATCGTCAAGCGGCTACGTAACGGCGAGATCCAACTCCGCGAGCGAACCTAGAACATTGTCGAGGTTAATAAAGAATAGTGTTTGTTACGATGTCGGGATCTGCCAGGGGGGAGGTGTGACG
>NW_011956912.1:0-1335 GCF_000949405.1 Vollenhovia emeryi | reverse complement strand
CGTGCCCGCCGGGATGACTGCCGAGCGCAAGAATGTCTGCCGGGATGACTGCGCTAGATGCGCGTCCGCCGGGATGACTCGTGGGGCGCTAGGACGACCGCCGGGATGACTGCGCTGGATGCGCGTCCGCCGGGATGCATGCGCTAGCTGCGCGTCCGCAGGGATAGCTGCGTAGGCGCGAATATGTCCGCCGGGATGGCTGTGCAGGATGCGTGCCCGCCGGGATGACTGCCGGGCGCAAGAATGTCCGCCGGGATGACTGCGCTAGATGCGCGTCCGCCGGGATGGACCCTTATGTGCGTGAGCGTCCGCCGGGATGACTGCGCAGGATGCGCGTCCGCCGGGATGACACGTGCACGGACCTGGTCGTGTCTTCTTATCTTGCCCAGATCGTCTTCCGATGCTGGGCAGGCGCCGCCGGTTGTGCGTATCCGTCGGCCCATAATGGTGGACGAGTTAACAATGGCGGGTGACGCCACTAGTGGACTCGTCCGATGCTTCTAGAAGGCCCAAAGTATGGACTCGCCCAGCGTCGTTAACGCAAAAAATTGGGCTCGTCCGAGGATTCCTCATGGCTGGTTTGGCGTCTTCGAGGTCCTTCAGTGGGCTGCAGGTCCGCCCAGGCAGCTGGGGGTGACCTGAGTCCCGTCGTCGCTCTTATCTGCCGCCGATGCAAGCGTGAATCGCGCGGATGCGCGATTACGTCGGGGTCACCAATTGTGGGCTTAAGGATAACTTTAGTATGCCCCGGCCGAAGTGCCACAATACTTCCAAATGCCGGTAGCTTGGTTGTGCTAAGGCGGTAGTAATAACTCTCACGTATAAACGTATAACGAGTACTTTATTGTATTCCCAATCGCACGTCGAGGTGGTCGGTCTCGACCGTGCGAGTTGAGAGGAACGACTGTTACAAGACTTGTCCCGCTCGGACAGCGCCACCAACGACCATGAGTGTGTCGTGGTATAGATGGGCAACTCGAGTCGCCACACACTCCCCCCCGTGTGGGCTCTTGGATAACTTTAGTATGCCCCGGCCGAAGTGCCACAATACTTCCAAATGCCGGTAGCTGGGTTGTGCTAAGGCGGTAGTAATAACTCTCACGTATAAACGTATAACGAGTTCTTTATTGTATTCCCAATCGCACGTCGAGGTGGTCGGTCTCGACCGTGCGAGTTGAGAGGAACGACTGTTACAAGACTTGTCCCGCTCGGACAGCGCCACCAACGACCATGAGTGTGTCGTGGTATAGATGGGCAACTCGAGTCGCCACACCCGTAGTATGTCTACCGACATCTATGTATTACCGACAGAATTACCATTTTCGTAATATACAC
>NW_011956911.1:0-1335 GCF_000949405.1 Vollenhovia emeryi | reverse complement strand
TTAGAACAGCCGTGACCAAAGCTGTGCAGTACCGTTTAGAAGAGCAGAGCACAATGCAACAAAAGATTATATCTCTAAAGATGGATCTGGCAAATGTAATAAGCCACGTATTTGGTGAACATAATGAATGTGCAAGAATAGGATACTTCTGCGATGGATTGCAAAAAGAGAACGAACAAAATTATATTCCACAGTTGAAAGCGTGTGGACTGTATGAAAAACTGCAGAATGCAATGAAATATATTAGTTGGAATGCCAAAAGTTTACTGCAGGATAAAAACAGTAACAGAGTAGAGACTTTTAACTCTGTTATATCAAAGTGCACAGGTGGAAAAAGAATAAATTTCGGTTTAAGAGGATCATACGAAACGCGTTGTTATGCTGCAGTAGTCTCATTTAATACTGGAGAGCCTATAAGTCGTCTAAGTTATACTCTGGGGACAAAACCAGGGGAAATAGCAACGCAGTTAGAAAGTACGAAAAAAAAGAGTGTACAAGCTGCATGTCACAAAACGTCGAGAAAACGAAAAAATGTAAAACGTGCAGTAGTAGACAGTGATTATGGTCCGCAAGCTGATAAACCTGATGCAACATCAACCGAAATAGAGTTAAGACAAGCGCAACATATGCATATGCTGCGAGACTGGCAAATGAAACGAGTAGCAATAGAAGAAGAAACGAAGGAACAAGCAGCAAGTGGTATTTGGCGATATTATCGTACAAAAATGATCACCGCTTCTCACTTTGGAAATATATGTAAAATGAGACAGAATACTTCTTGCGCATCAAGAGTTAAAGCGATAATATATCCGCGAGAACTAAATGTAGAATCGGTGCAACACGGGAGAAAATACGAGGACGTTGCGCGTAAAAGCATTGAAATTGCGCTAAAGATCAATATTAAACACTGCGGATTATTTATAGATTCAGAAATACCATTTTTAGGCGCTTCGCCAGATGGATTAATAGAAGATGACGGAATTGTGGAGATAAAGTGTCCTTTTGCAGCACGACACTTAACACCAGAAGATGCAATTAAAACAAATGTCTCGAATCTGCAATCATTGTATAAGGATGGAAAAAATGAGAAAATGAAACGCAACCATAATTATTATTATCAAATACAAGGACAATTACACATTACACAGCGACAATACTGCATCTTCGCCTTGTGGACACCATTAGGATTAAAAATGGAAAAGATTCTACGCGATGATGTCTTCTGGAAGGAAAATATGGCTCATAAACTGGTACAATTTTATGAAAACTGCATACTACCAGAATTACTTGATCCAAGACAGGAAAGAAATTTGCCAATTCGTGATCCCGAATATA
>NW_011956910.1:0-1335 GCF_000949405.1 Vollenhovia emeryi | reverse complement strand
TCGACGAACGCTGCACGGCGGAGTGCAGCTCACTCTTGCCACCCTGCGCCAGGAGTTCTGGGTGCCCCGCGGTCGAGCTCTAGTCAAAGGCTTTATCCACCGGTGCTTGACTTGTCTGCGATGGCGGGCGGCATCACCTCAGCCGATCATGGGGAATCTACCTTCACCTAGAGTGACGCCCGCTCGACCCTTTTTGAACACGGGGGTGGACTACGCCGGACCCGTATGGCTGCGTGCCTCGAAGGGCCGAGGTCACCGGGCGAGCAAGGCTTTCATCACTGTCTTCGTCTGCCTCAGTACCAGAGCGGTGCACCTGGACGTGGTGTCGGACTACACTGCGGAGGCCTTCCTCGCAGCTCTGCGTCGCTTTGTCGCTCGCCGTGGCCTTTGCCAGGCCCTCTACAGCGACTGCGGCACCAACTTCGTCGGTGCCGACGCTCAACTCAAGGCCTTGTTCGCCGCCTGCAGTCGGGAGGGACAGTGCGTCGCCGCTCGACTAGCCGAGCAGCGAATCCGATGGCACTTCGGACCGCCAGCCGCTCCCAACTTCGGTGGCCTCTGGGAGGCCGCCGTGAAGGCGATGAAGGGCCACCTACGTCGCGTGATCGGCGAGGCTACGCTCACTTATGAGGAGATGGCCACGCTTCTCTCCCAAGTAGAGGCGTGCCTCAACTCTCGCCCGCTCCAGGCCATCTCGGACGATCCTGAGGACCTCTCCGCGCTCACCCCCGGACACTTCCTGGTGGGATCGGCGCTCAACGCTGTTCCGGAGCCGTCTCTAGCTGAGGTGCCGATGGGCCGCTTATCCCGCTGGCAGATGCTGCAGAAGATGAGAGACCATTTTTGGGCGCGCTGGTCCTCAGAGTACCTACACTCCTTGACGCACCGCCCCAAATGGCTCAAAGCCAGCGAGGACATCCGAGTCGGACGTTTGTGCCTGCTGCGGAGTGAGACGACGCCACCGAATAGGTGGCCGCTTGCTCGAGTCGAGAAGTTGTTCCCGGGAGATGACGGGCACCTCCGTGTTGTAGGGCTGCGCACGGCGACGTCGAGTCTGAAGCGGCCAGTCAGCAAGCTGGTCCTCCTCCCCGACAGCAGCGGCTAAGTACTCTCCCGTCAGAGCCATGCGATTTCCCTTTGTACATAAAGTTACCGGCCTCTCCCTGCATGTATAATAATTCTCGCCATTATCTACTATAATTAGCTGTGCTTCTATTTAATTTGCGTTATGATCACTACGAGTCGTTTCCGTCAGCGACTTTAGTTGAGCGATCCCTTCGAGCGGGCCTTCCGTTGCGTTCATTTCGTTGGTTTCACCATACGAGGCGGGCGGAA
>NW_011956909.1:0-1335 GCF_000949405.1 Vollenhovia emeryi | reverse complement strand
CGGCAACGCNCGCACGCACGCACGCACGCACGCACGCACGCACGCACGCACGCACGCACGCACGCACGCACGCACGCACGCACGCACGCACGCACGCACGCACGCACGCACGCACGCACGCACGCACGCACGCACGCACGCACGCACGCACGCACGCACGCACGCACGCACGCACGCACGCACGCACGCACGCACGCACGCACGCACGCACGCACGCACGCACGCACGCACGCACGCACGCACGCACGCACGCACGCACGCACGCACGCACGCACGCACGCACGCACGCACGCACGCACGCACCCACGCACACACACACACACAAGTGAAAAGCAAGGGGACTCACTTTAATCAAGCACCCCAAAAATTAGTCATTCTACACACACACACACACATGCACACGCACACGCACACACACAAACGGCTCTTTTCAGGGCCATATGATGTGCAAAATCCGACCGGCAACCTGGTATATGCCAATAATGCGATGCCATTTTAAAATTACAATCATTAACACATTATCAATTTTCATCACCGAGATTTAGAGATTTAGGTAATTATTTAGATTAGGACACCCACCTCCAATAATCTTGGGATTGACATATATTATAGAGGTCACCCTCCTGAGTAACCCTCAGAAGGATTTAGCCGACGCTCGTTGTTTATTAAAAAGTTATTAAAAAAACAATGTCAACCAATTATGTGTAATTTTCAGACACAAATATTAAAAATTTTGAAAAATGTTTTAAACAAAAGTTGTAGATCTCTTTGAAATATACATTTTATGTTCTATTCATTTTTACTGTGCGAGTAATAGTTTTCGAGGCCAAGGTAGCCCTCAAACGGGCCATCAGAGTGGCAAAGGGCAGGGCGTGGACGGAGTTCCTCGACTCCCTTCAGGAGGATCCGTGGGGGCTCCCATACAAGATGGTTCTCAACAAGTTGAGACCATGGGCGCCCCCGCTGACGGAGCGGCTGGACGTGGGATTCGTCCGGAGGGTGGTGTAGACCCTCTTCCTCGATATTACCGGGGAGGATGAGGAGCCACCCTTCGAGTCGGGGGAAGACTCCCCCGACTGGGACGACTCCCTGGACGTCCAGTCGGAGGAACTCCAGAGGGCCGTCAGGAAGGGCCTTAGGGGCAATACAGCCCCGGGTCCTGACGGCCTTCCTAAGCGTGTCCACGCCCTGGCCATGGGCGTCCTCGCAGAGGAATACGCGCGCGCGTATAGCGCGTGTTTGAGAAGAGGTGTCTTCCCCCCGCGGTGGAGGAGTGCCACGCTGGTACTCCTCCCAAAGGAGGGGAAGGACGCCTCTCTCCCGTCGGCGTATAGG
>NW_011956908.1:0-1334 GCF_000949405.1 Vollenhovia emeryi | reverse complement strand
GTATGTCTTGAAAAGAACATGTCGCATCAAATATGGAGTAATATTGAATTTGCTGAAAAATATGACATTGAATTTCCATGTAAAACACTAGAAGATTTTGCGCAGCTTGACGAAAACCTAAAAAATAGTGCATTTCAGGAAGATTTTGTAAGACGTTTTTTATATAAATACTTCTTTTGCATTTATAAATGTATACTCAATTTTTAATGTATTTATTTATGTTTTAGCTACTTATTTTATGGAAAAGTATCGATATAAATACGACTTTATTAAAATCATTGACTAATATTTTGAAAAAATATATGAGATTTAGTTATGATGTTTACGGCTGTTAAAACCGTACAAGGAAAGCAGACTTTAAAGGACATTATTTTTTCGTCATGCATTCAAAGTAATTATTTTTTATAAACTATATACATACGTCTATGGCTGCAATCAAGCTGCCGCTACAAATATACTTAAAAGCGTTTCTCTTCTATCTTTATTGAAAGAAAGGAGAAGAATACTTCGAAGCATTTGTAGTGGCAGCTTTACTGTAGCTTATGTTATAATTTTTTATAGTTATTGTGCTATAACTGACTTTTAAATCTCATTTGTAAATTACAGAAATTATCACTGAAGAATATTCTAAATCAAGTGCTCATCCACCTATTACAGACAAGGTATATTATACAACTTTAGGTAGAGTGCTTAACAATGCCAAAGATTGGGAGGGCCATCGACTAATACGACAAAAGAAATAAAACCATACTGAACAATTGTTGCGAAGAGGCTGGCGATATTTAAATCAACATAAAGAAATTTAGTTTTTGTTTGAAAAATGTAATTTTGTTTTAAAAATGTATTTTTGTTTCAAAAATTAATTTTATGAAATTAATTTTATTAAAACTGTATACATATATACATATAACTTCTTAGTTATATGGATATAATATATAAAATATACTGGTGAAATATATACTTTAATCTGTATATTATTTTAGCTATACAGGGTGTGTATAAAAAGTATCGGGAATATTTTTTTCCTAACGCGACTGTAACTCGCAGCCTGTTCGCACCAGGCGGGCTCAATGGTGGGAATTCTCAGCTTCAAAACGCACTAGGCGTCAGTCGCCTGCGAGCTTCCGTGCGAGGTTCATCGTTGATTTAGTGAACCTTTGTCGAGGGACTCGGTGCAAGCTCCAAAATGCAGCGAACACTTGAACAGCGCTACGCGGTTAAGTTCTGTGTTTGTGGAAAATCTGGTACAGAGACATTGGCCATGATGTCTTTCAAAAACTACAGTTTTTAAGTGGCACAAACTGTTCAAAGACCGCCGAGAGAGTGTGGAGGAT
>NW_011956907.1:0-1334 GCF_000949405.1 Vollenhovia emeryi | reverse complement strand
GTTTATTGAACAATTTTATGAAATAGATAAAAAAAATGAAATGCGACTTGCGCCAAAACTCACAGAATGTCATATTACTCCCACTAATTTCGAAAAGATGAAAGTTCGTTATGCAACACAAATTTTGAGTGCCACGGTAGCTGCTGGTCTACAAAAATTAGTCTTATCTCGTTGTATTCCAGATGATGCTGTTGTTACAGCTAATTTTGTTCGAGAAATGAATAATTTATTTGATATGTTCAATTCGTGTTCAGTTGTCCATGCAGTAAAATACAAAAAAGCTTTTATTGGTGAAAAGAATCAAGTTGAAGATCTTCTAAAAATGAAAGAATATTTACATAATTTAAAGGTATTTACAAAACAAGGAGTTAACATTTCTAACAAAGTTAAGGTATTTAAATATTGGTGTCAAAATATAAATTCTTTATTGGCAATGTGGGATTACTTGAATATTACTGCCCCTGAAATAAAATTTTTATTAATGCGTCGTTTAATCAAGATGCATTAGAAAATCTTTTTGGTAAAATTCGAGCTTTAAATGGTTATGCTTTCAATCCCATACCCATTCAGTTTTATTATTCTTTCAGAAAGCATTTTTCTATGAATCATTGTACAATACAAACAGGGAATTGTCAGCAAGATAGTGATAAAATATTTGCTAGTATGATAAATGTTTTGGGGCAGCATAATAATAATATTATTGAAAGTACAATAAACGAAGATAAAATAAGTTTAGATGATCATGATTATCGCGATATAGATATCAATGAACAAGATGTATTTCGTTATATTTGTGGGTACATCATTCGCAAATGTCTAAAGAAACACTTATGTGATATTTGTTTAAATTATGCCAAAGAATACACAGACTTAAATGATACCTCGTATTATTGTTTTTTTAAAGCATATAATTCTACTAATGACAATCTCTTCGGTAACTAATACATGCCAAGTGATAATTTTGTTGCATATCTGAGAACTCTGGAGATTTATTTCTCAAAAAGATTGAAGAGTATGTTTTGGAAAAAGGTATCGTTACTAAATTTGTTAAACTTTTTAAGCAAATAGAATTTATTCATCCTTGCTCAGACTTTCCAAAAAGTTATTTAATAAGTCTTTATGTTAGAGTACGACTGTTTTATACTTTAAAGTTTATTAACAAGCGATTTCGTTCACAATCTGGTCGTAGAAAAACTGTAATTTTGCGTCATACTTAAAATTCTTTGTGATATCCGTTTCTTCTTTGCGTGATTTTAAAAAATATAGATGATTATGTTCAGATACGCATTCGTTATGTTACATTTTGCGTTATACTTTAAAATTTATATGATGTT
>NW_011956906.1:0-1334 GCF_000949405.1 Vollenhovia emeryi | reverse complement strand
CGGGAGCACTGGGGGGGGGCGCGGGTAGCAGGCGACCCGACGCCGCCCCTAGGGGCGGAGTCGGACGTCCCACGAATCCCGCGCCCCCCCCAGAGCTCCTCTTCTACATTCAATGTATGTAGTCCCTCCAGGAAGGGGGGAGGGCGGCCTCTGAGGTCGCCGTCCCCCCCTCTCCCGGAAGGCTATTCCCATGACCCGTCCCGTCTCATCGGGCCAGGGTCCACTTTCGTCGGTGTGCAGGGATGCCTCTCCTCACCCTTCTGGCCCCCGCTCCCCCACCTTGCGGTGCTGTAGGGGTTACCTCCCCTCTCCGCACCCGCTCAGCCTCCTCCTTCTGGAGCATAACATGCTCACAGAAGGAGGAGAAAGCCTCCCATTTGCTCCTGTCCCCCGTTACCGCCGATATTATCGCCCTGGGGGACAGGTCCAGCTCTATCCTATCGACAAGGACTCGGCGCTGTGCATCCCACTCCGGACACTCTTCGAGTGTATGCTGCGCCGAGTCCTTGTCTGCGCCACAATGGTGGCACTTCTCTGTCGCCTCGCGTCCTATCCGCCGCAGGTACTCACCGAAGCAACCATGCCAGGTGAGCACCTGCGACGTCCTAAACGAGGCCCTCGCCCATGGGCGCTCCAACCACGAATCGAGACACGGGAGGATGGCCTCCACGGTACGCTTGCCCGGGGTATTAGGCCCCGAGAGTCGCGTCCGCCACTCCTCCCGTGTCTCCCTCCTAGCCTGGGCTCCGAGGAGCCTTCTCACCCTCGCCGTGACCGGAACGCCTTGCCCCCGGAGTTCCCTGGTGCGCCGGTACACTTGTGCGTACCCGGCCGCCACCAGGTCAAGGGGCGGCATCCCGGCCATCAGCGTGGCCGCCGTGTGGGATACCGTACGGTACCCCCGTATGGCCCTTATGGCCATTCGCCTTTGGGCCCCCCTGAGGATCGCAAGAGATTTCCTGCTCCTCATGAGGGCCCCCGCCCACACGGGGGCACCGTACGTGGCCATCGAAGCAAGCACGTTGGCGTAAAGCCTTCTTATCTTCCCACACGGCCCGCCCAGATTGGGCATTAGTCGCGATAGCGCGTTTCCCGCGCTGTCCAATCTGGGCACCAGTTTGCTGAAATGCTCCTCGAAGCCCTAGCGTCCGTCTATGTGGAGGCCCAGATACTTTATCTGGGCCCCCACTTTTATGTCCTCGCCATCCACCTCGATTCGAGCTTCGGGTGGCGGCCCAGCCGAGCCGTCATGAAAGAAGACGGCCTCGGTCTTTTTGGCCGCCACCCTTAGCCCCAATGCCTTAACGGCCCTCGTCGCGCAGGCCACTGCCAGG
>NW_011956905.1:0-1334 GCF_000949405.1 Vollenhovia emeryi | reverse complement strand
AGCTCTCGCGGTATATTCCGTTCTATATTATTGTAGTTCTCTGTTCGGGCCACTGATCTCTATATAACACTGGATAGCGTATGCCATAGGACGGTTTGTTACGAGTTGAAGTTCCCGCAGCCATCTTTGATAAAGTAAAGTATGCTAGTATGGTGGGAGGTGGCGTCCACTGTTGTGATTATTTCGGTTTGTGCTAAAGAGAGAGTTGTGGATTATTTTCATTTTCGTTTTCAAAAATAATTTTTTGCTCACGCTATATTTGAAAATGGTGTTGTGCTGTTTTTTGTGGTTCAAAACAAGGAAGTAGGGTAGAAGTTATCACAAGTAAGTATAGAAGTCATATCTCATGTTTATGCCGAGGTTATGTTTACTTTCACGTATTATTCTTTTTGTATTTTTATATTTTGTCGGAGTAAATATTATAGAATAATGTTTTTTATAAAGGTTTCCTTTGAAAGATAAGGAAATCTTACAGACATGGTTGCAACACAGGTCTGGGGGCACATTTTGTTCCGAAAAGTCATACCGTATTATGTTCGGATCACTTTGAAGAAAAGTGTTTCCAACAAAAGATACAAATAAAAGATGTTTACGTAGTGAAAGTATTCCAACAATATTTGGGGATTACAAATCAGTATGCGTTTACTGTCATGCAGTGAAAGGACAGGATAAAAAAAGATCATTCCGCAAGTAAGAATTGGTTATGAATTTTGTATGTATGTACATACGTATGGGAAAAAATGTATAATTCTAGTGTTGAAATATATTTATTTAAAAAATCTTTTTTAAACAGATTTCCCTTAGATAATTCTAAATTACTGGAGAAATGGATAGCAGCAATGAATTTGAAAGATTTTAGTCCAAATGCGAAAAGCTTGCTGTGTAGTAACCATTTCGATGAAAAATGTTTCCGGTCATCAGGTCGTGGTTTTGTTTTAAAAGCAAATGCAGTACCAACTTTGTTTTCTTTGATAGACAGTGGAGGTATGCTAATGTATTATGTTAAAAATTTTGTAGTTGTAACTAATTTTTATTTTTCTTGTTAAAATTACTTTTTAACTAAAGATATAAATAACTACCTTTAGATGTGGAAATATTTTTATTTGTAGGAACATCCATTGGAATGCAAGAGGATATAAGCGATTCACCTGACAAAATAATCTCTGTTAATATTAATCAATCCATAACTCAGCAAGGTATAAAGTATACTTGTTCGGAATTATGCACATCTCCTTCTAAGGATCAAAGAAGTTGCAAATCTTCTACTAACACATCAATGTATTTGGAGAGAGATGTCGTGATTGACTGTTCCTCAGGTATGAATAAATTAAGTA
>NW_011956904.1:0-1334 GCF_000949405.1 Vollenhovia emeryi | reverse complement strand
CAGGCGAAAGCGCTGATATGTAGCAAGCTGTCCGGCAAGGCGCTCAGATGGTTTCACTCGAAGATCGATTGCGTCGAACTAAGCTGCGAAGACCTTCTCCAAGGATTGAAACAAATGTACGGACAACGAGTGGATCCACTGAAATTACGACGGAAGCTCGAGGCAAGAATGTGGAACGCAGGCGAATCTTTCGCGGATTACCTCCACGATAAGGTAATCCTCGCGAACAGAGTACCAGTTGCTGAGGCTGAGTTAATTAGCTACGTCATCGAGGGCATTCCAAGCCAGGAACTACGCACGCAAGCGCGGGTGCAATGCTACCAGTCGACGGACGAGATGCTGATGGCGTTCGCGGATGTCCCGTCGCCGAAGGGAGCCCCCCGTAAGCTATCTACACTGACGCAGAAGAAGCCACAGGATGGAGAGCAAAAGCCCGAGAAAGCAAGAACGGTCAAGTGCTACAACTGTAACGAGGCCGGTCACGTCGCGGCGAAATGCACGAAGCCCAAGCGAGAACGAGGATCTTGCTATAGGTGCGGCCAATTAGGACATCGGGCAGCTCAGTGCGATTCTACCAACGTGGGCGTCAAGGATTCCACCAAGGAAGGTGTTCACTGGGTAACGAGCGAGCAGAAGGAGGACAACGATTTCCGGCGAAAAGTCGAATTGCAAGTGAATGCTAAGGACGGTAATGTTAGTATTAATCTCGACGCGTTGATTGATTCAGGTAGTCCTATTTCATTTGTCAAAAGGCGATATATCCCGCAGGAACTTATGATTGTTAATTCGGAATCTGACCGATTTATCGGTATAAACGGTAGCGGTTTGAGAGTATTAGGTTGTGTGAATGTGACGCTTATCTACGATTATGAGAAATACGCGATCTTGTTACGAGTCGTCCCCGACGATACGATGCAAAGCTCAGTTATATTAGGTCGCGATTTTATGAAGGAAGCAAGACTGTCGATAGGTAACGATCGGGAAGTGAACGAAATTATGAGTATCGATTTTGACCAAGATTGTCCAGGGGTATCGGCGCGTGATATGCAAGTAAACGATAATCTTCCGCTTGAGATGAAGCAGCGAGCACGCGAATTATTAGAAAAACGATATCTCGACGCACCGAGGCCGTCGGAACCGGCGACCGAAAATATTATGTCCCTTACCCTTACGAGTAACGAACCATTTTACTGCAAGCCGCGTAAGCTCTCATTTTACGAAAAAGGCAAATTACGGGAAATTTTAGATGAATTGATTGCGAAAGGCATTATCAGGGAAAGCACATCCGAGTATGCTTCGCCCATCGTGTTGACAAAGAAGAAGAATGGCGAAAC
>NW_011956903.1:0-1334 GCF_000949405.1 Vollenhovia emeryi | reverse complement strand
TTTTTAGCTCGTCTCGGAGTTGGTTTACTTTAATTCCGTTATCAACAACCATTCCTTTTAAATCTGATATTTGTTTGCTTAGACTTCGATAATATTTCAAAAGAGATCTTTCAGTGTAGCTTAAATTAAAAGTAAATAAAATTAATTCACCAATTAATTCGATTATCTCGTGAATAAAAAAACATTACATTTAAATAAATGAATGAATTATCAATAAGTCATCATTCATTAAATAAAAAATTTACCATTTTCGTCATCCAATTCTTCTTCGCACAACTCCATATCTGAGATAGACTTTGAAGATCCTGAGTGTCCAGATTTTGATGAATCCAATTTGTCTGACAATGAGTTTGAAAAAGTTATTTTTTGTTGGATATATTTGGACTGGTCGACTGTTTGTTGAAAGAACCTCCTTTGGCATCCTTTGTGGTTTTTATTGGAATAACATTTTTTTCTTTATTCGAATGTTTCGTTATCACTCCTTTAAGTGGATTTTTGTTGGTAGAATGTGTAGATAATCTTTGATACTTTCCATGATTTGTTTTGACCTTAAAGAATTTCCTTGGAGGTTCTCCATGATCCTCTGCAGATGAGATTTCATGTGGATCTATAATTCTTTGTTTTGATTTTGACCTTTTTCTCCATACCTTATCTTCTGAACTCTCTTTGTCAGAAGTATCACTCGAAGATTTATTAGAAGCTAGTAAATATTATCAAAGAGAAAATTTAAGAACACCCAAAGAATAATTAAATAGACATAAAGTTAAAAAACTTTGAAATCATGTAATAATAAATAAACACAAGTTTTTAAATAATAATTAAAACAGCTGAACTTACATTTATTGTCTTCCTCAAAATGATTAGGAAACTCCTTTATACCTTTAGTAAGATCAACACAAACGTTATTTAATCTGGTTTCAACCGACTTACTGCTACTTGATACTTTTCTCATTTGATAATATTTCTTTTCCTCTTGAGCTTTCATTTGACACTTAATTTCATCGTCAGTCGAGTAAGCATATTTTTTACTTTCCAACTGATGTATTCCAATTTCAGCATCTTTATAAGTTTCTGCTCTGCCTCTTATGTCCACTCTGTATTCTGTCCATTTAGGATTTGCTGGTTTGCATTTTTTCACTAGTCTCTGCAACTCCTTTTTCTTTTTTTCTGTTAATATACCAGATATGTATTTACACCATAATGTTTCTGTTTCCTCATCCCACAAAATCCATGATGCAGGCACAATTTCAGTGCTAATTAATTCATTTGGGTTGTTTGATACGTCGTCGAATACGACTAATTTATATAAATATTTATCCATCTAAATTAAAAGA
>NW_011956902.1:0-1334 GCF_000949405.1 Vollenhovia emeryi | reverse complement strand
AGACTTACAAACTTAGTTTCAGTGATGTCATATTGTTCTTTAATTTAGCCGGAATAGCAAGCTGCTTTCGATCATCTGTACACGTGCCATTTAATTTGTGTATTACACAAATCTTTCCACGAAACAGACAGTTTTAAGTGCAAAAGGTGCGAAAGTGCAGAATCACTCCAGCATCCCCTTAAGCATTTGAAATTTGTTTCCAGATTGTATTTCAAAAGACCCGATAAAGAAGTCGAAACGTTGTGACTTAAGGGGATCCTAAAGCCGTCTGTTTTATCGACATTCTTTATTAGAAGTAATCTTTTAATTGACTTTATAGAAACCCCTACGGAAAAATAAATATATACATTGAAATATTTTGAAAAGTAGGTGAAAAATATTCGGGCGTCGAATACCTGCTATCTCATATTAGAAACCTATCTCATAATGGAGGACTTTCCTCTATCAATACAAGAGTGTTCCATTTAAAAAAGAGATATTTCATTAAATCAATTTAAATGAGAACGACGTTACTCAACATCTCTCGAGGCACATTTTTGAAAATTTGTAAAGCGCGAAGGAACAATTCGGTCACGATGTTTATCGCAAAAGTCGTTATAACAATCTTAACGTCGGTACACGATCACGCTCGCATGTTCGTCCGCGAATTGCATCGCGGTTGCCTGAAACGGATACGTAACGGATGCCTCTGCTTCAGAAAGGACGTCCGACTTCCGGTACAGTTCCAACGAGCCATGGCCACGGAGGCGGAAGCTACGAGGGAGGCGAGGGCCAAAGTGATTGCGGCGGAAGGAGAAATGCGAGCTTCCCATTCCCTGAAAGAGGCCAGCGACGTCATTTCCACAGAGTCCAGCCGCACTGCAGGTACGCACATACCCGTTCGTGTTCTGTCTCCCGCGACCAAACGTCGACGCTAATTATTAAACGTCGCTAATTATCTGTTATCGTACGTTGCTTCCGTACGTTACTTTTTTGACTTCGTTTTATTTGCTTTCGTATCGTTGCAATAACTTCGTAACATTGTTATGAATCGTTCATCGTGTAACTGCATGTCTGCATTTAAAATTATTCATGGAATAAAATCAGCACTGCAATTAAAAAAGCACAAGTACTTTTTTTAATTATCGAAAAAAGAACGTAACTACGTGAATGCGATGTAAAATCGGACGAGAGGACGTAGTTAATTATATCGCATTGGTTCAGTGGATTCCTTTCTCAAAAATATTAAAAAATTTTTGCCGTGCAAATTCTACGGATAGAAATGAGAGGCTTTATTTAATTATTCGTATTATTCGTATTATTTGCAGCTTAGTGTGTGACGCAATTAAACAAAA
>NW_011956901.1:0-1333 GCF_000949405.1 Vollenhovia emeryi | reverse complement strand
CGAACGAAGTCTAGCTCCTCCCGGTTCCGGACAGGATTCCGGCAGGAATTAGTTTCAATCGGACACGCGGTTCCGATTGACGGTCGGAGGAGCTAGCGTTCTCGCGGTCGGTTTTTTTTTGACGTGCTGTGTGAACGGTTCGTGAATGAATCCTCCGTTCCTCCTGTTGCCGAATATGCTCAGCTCCAGGGCCGTCGGGAGGAAAGGAGGCGAGGTAGATTTAATTCGCTTAATTGAGGAGGTAGATCTTAATTCGTAAATAGAAGAGGTCGCTTGGAAGGGATCGGAAATAAGTCTTACAGGTGTTTTTCGGTATAACAATAAGAACGTGGTTTATTCAGAGGATAGAATATAAAGGAATCGTGGTAGTTACAATAGGTACGCCCTATAGGTAAATACAGAAGAAAGAGAGGATTAGTGAATACAAGAGTCCGCCCTGTAGGTAAATATAAAAGAAAAGCAGGATATGATTAGTCGGATTGTAATATGGAAAATAATACGCAATGATCGGAGTACGGAAAATAATCTATACAATACGGAACTTGAACGGTGAAACGGAAAGATACGGAATTTCGGATAGGATACGGTGCGGAAACGGTCGGCACGGACGTTGGATACGGGATCCTTTGGTCTGCAAGGAAACAATGGAAACGGGATTAACACTACGGTACTTATGGCTAGACTTAGCTTAATTAGCGTTAATTAATTCTCTCCCACCCAAATATTCCCCCCTGTATTCTATACCGGTCGGAGGTCAGGAATAAAGGATAGGATTAGGTCGGGGACACGCCCGAGAGGCTGCCTCGTTATGCGTGTTTATATCAGTAGCAATGTACACCGGGCAGCACCCCGTTTCTGTGCACGCTACTGCGGACGGATAGACGACCGGTAAGGGATCGGTAGCTGTCGCACATCGGGCAGCACCCCGGTCTTGTGCACTACCGAAGGGGAGGGGACCGGGGCACACGACGGAGCAGCGCCTCCACCTGTCGTGAGCTCCGGTATGGTATATCGCCGGACGGCAGTACCCGTTTCACCGGCGTATACCGCAGCGGAGGTACCCGCTGCCGGGTGTCGTCGCTCGGTGCTCCGAGGTAAGACTGGGTCAATCGCGCTCGCTCCGGAGGGGCTTTTATACCCCTGGAGCCTGGGCGCGCGGGTGGAGGTGGCGGGGGCAGGCGCGGCGTTGCCACCTCCGCGTTGTCATGGTGACCGTGGTTCCGGTATGCGTGGAATGCGAGGAATGCGGCCACTTCCGGCCGCACCCCTCCACGTCACACCGGAATGTGAGGAATGCGGCCACTTCCGGCCGCACCCTCGCCACCCCCGTTAC
>NW_011956900.1:0-1333 GCF_000949405.1 Vollenhovia emeryi | reverse complement strand
TAAGAGGTTTGGGTACGTTCCTTCAAAAACGCCTTGTAACCCCGAGGGGAATCAATATAATGTATTTAAATAAATATCATATTAAATCTTCATCACGATAAAAATCAATTGTTAATTGCACTGACAATTAAAATTACTAAACAATTAAATAATTAGTTTTAATTGTAAGGACAATTAACAATTAATTAATTGTAATTGTGAAAATAAATACATACTCGCAATTAATTAATTTAATTGTCAAACGCAATTAACAATTGAAATTTTAATTGTAAATTGTTAATTGTGAGTATGATTTAATTGTGCCCAACACTGCCTCTACCTTCCCATGACCGGAAGTCAAAGTCTTGCGTAGCACCCTGTATTTAGTTTTATTATATATTTTTTGTTTTTTTTATATTACAGTATACGAATAAAATATGCACGTATATTCCAAAAGAAAGCGTTTCATTTCCATCCGTACAACCTGTCCAACTACTCGTAGAGTATTGTGCGATAAAATTTGGTAATTATGCATAAAAGCGACTTCCTCTCCGATTTGTTTTATTTTTAAATATGTTGTTGGGGATGTCTTCCCGAGTCATTTCATATATATATATATATATATATATATATATATATAAGGGCCGGACTCAAATAGTTTCGGAGATATAGGCTGAGAAAGGATACAAATAATAAATATATGGTAATTCTTCAGTATAGCTGCTCCATCTCCAAAATTAATCAAATTGGTCTCATTCGACGCGTTTTTCAACGAGAAACAACTTTTTCCTCAGACAAAATCGTTGCTCTGCCCTGCGAAGCGAGATAGTAATTGTTAAAGTTGACAACTTTTAGAGTTAGGAAATCTGTCATACCGACGAAATGTAGCGACACAACATGGGTTTTCGACTTTCCACGTGAAGCGAGAAGGTGCGTGTTCATGGTGTCGCTCGTCGCTAATATTCAGCGACAAATGAGTCACGTGATTTTATTTCTCGCTAACTTCACCCGTCGCTTGTGAAAATGGATTTTAGCGACGTCGCTCGCACGCAAATGTGCGCAAATGTGAAATGTGCATCATGGAACTGGAAGATGTAAGTACATTAAATAAATAAACACAGACTTTTCTAATACTCATTAGATTAAAAACCAGAGATTAAAATATCGAATAAACGACTGCTTGTTTTTTGTTTTTCCTCTACGGGAACGCCGTGAAACCGTTATTTAGGTTATTTGTCTTCTTGTTTCGCCGTCCTAGCTATTGACAGTGTTTTTCCCTGTGTCCTTGATAAACTAATAAATAAGCAGCATCTTCTCCCAGTCTTCTCTCTTGATAATGTGAGACAATTGCTTG
>NW_011956899.1:0-1333 GCF_000949405.1 Vollenhovia emeryi | reverse complement strand
ACAATAAGCAGTGATTGGCATTCTGTAAGTTTCTCCATGCTTAACTTTTCTAATTTTTCTTCCAAAGTACTCAAGACGTTACTGGTAATAAATACCCCATGTACATTCCGTTTTCACTTTGTAAAATATCCAATGCGCGCGCTAAAGGTTCCATTACCTTAATCAAATGAAAAATTAAAATATGAAGTCCACATTTTGTATTAGGTATTTATATATAAAAATAATGTATAAAATAATAATTTATAAATAGTAATTAATAACTTTGTGTGCTATATTTTTCTTACTTGGCAATACTTTTCCAAAAATTTAATATCATTATCAGTCAGTCTCTGCAAACTGCAGTAATCAAGACATTGATTTATAGCTTCTGTATTATGTTTTAAAAGCTTCATAAGCTGAACTATGGAATCAAACGTAGAATTCCATCTATTAAAATAAGAAATTATTGAACAATGAAAGTAGGTTTATTATTTTTAAAGAAAAACTTTTATATTTATAAATGTAAACGTGACAGGAAATTTTCTTACCTTGTAATAACGGGGGTTTTCAAGTAAACGCCACATATCTCTTTTATTCTGTCAGCTACCAGCGTAGACTGGTTTTGTTTGTTCCACAATTTTGTCAACTTCGCGAATACCGCTCTGTACTTTTTTTTTATACAACATATTATCCTCCAAGGCCTTTTCTGCATCTTTTACAGCAATTAAGTTTAGTAAATGACTAACACATCTGTGATGTGCAGGAAGAGTGATCACATCTTCTGTATCTATTAAATTGTTTTCTTCATTCATAATTAATAAATCATTTAAATTGTGAAACTCTACAGAGGATTCTTCTTCAGTATCTTCTTTTTCGAAAGTCCTAAAGAACAAACAATATTGATCTTTATTAGTATGTAAAACCAAAAAATTTTACTATAAATTTATTAACATATATCAAATATTGCAAGAAAAAATGTTAAAAGTATATACATTGAGTATTGTTAAATATTATCGAAACGCTTTAACAAAGTTTGACCCACTGTCAGTCGTTGTACAGCAAACTTTATTTTGAATATGATATTCCAGGAAGATGGAATTAATAGCTTTAGCTAATACATCATAAGTGTGTCTGCCTTTTATTCTGCGACAAGTTAATGCAGCCGATTCTCTTCTTAAAGTTGTAGAATTAATCCAGTGAGCTGTTATTCCCAAATAGCTTCTATAACAACATGCACATGTTATTATGTTAATTAATGAAAATTTAAAAGGTAAAACTGTAAAACTATGCATTTTTTACCATTATATATAGAATCAATATTAAAATTAAATATAATTAATATAAAAATATATAA
>NW_011956898.1:0-1332 GCF_000949405.1 Vollenhovia emeryi | reverse complement strand
ACCATAAAAATAATTATCTACATTTAGATTATATGTAGATTAATAAAAAATATAAAAAATAAGGTTAAGGCTACGATTAAGCGGCCGCTACAAATGCTTCGTTTATTTATGATAGACCAACAAAACGTTACATATATATGTATGTATAGACAGGGTGTTGGATTTGTTATAACTATACAGGGTGTAACTAAAAAAACATATATTTATAGAACACACCATCAGTCAGATATAGCACAGGAATCCAAATAAAAAAAGTCCTTGGCCAATTTTTGATCTGAGCTTTTCTTTCGTTGGTATACGGCGTTAAAATTAGCTAATCAGCGCATGTCTACAGCGGAAAAGCAGGGACGTAGCGAGACGAAATACGCTGCGGAAACAGAACGACGGTGAACAGCGGAGCGATTCAAGTTATTTGATAGCGTACGATGAATAGTTAATTCGTTTCTATTGAACAATTTCTTTTATTTCCTTCTCATGCTTTTGTAAACTTTTTAAGATTCCATATCGTTGGTAACTGATTTCAATACACAATGAAATATTATCAAGTAATCGGAGGTCAAGTTAAAAAATGCTAAGTTTTAAGTTCGGAAACTGTTTTGTAAGCCTCATATTAATAATATGAGGATTACAAAACAGGCAATAAATTATCCGTAAATTAATTTGAGGATTACAAAACAGTTTCCGAACTTAAAACTTAGCATGTTTTAACTTGACCTTCGATTACTTGATATTTTAATGTGTATTAAAATCAGTCACCAACAATATGGAATCTTAAAAAGTTTACAAAAGCATGAAAAGGAAATAAAAGAAATTGATCAATAGAAACGAATCGATTAACTATTTTCATCGTACGCTATGAAATAACTTGAACCGCTCCGCTGTTCACCATTGTTCTGCTTCCGCAGCGTATTCCGTCTCGCTACGTCCCTGCTTTCCCGCTGTAGACAAGCGCTGATTAGCTAACTTTAATAGCGTATACTAACGAAAAGAAAGCTCAGATAAAAAAAATGGCCAAGGACTTTTTTATTCGGATTCCTGTGCTATATCTGATGGTGTGTTCCATATATTTTTTAGTTACCCGGGAAAAAATTTTCACATATGATCATATATAATCATATATGCTCATATACGAAAAATGTCCATATATAAGATACCATATGTATCATATATGATCGTACATGATAATGTGTTTGTCATATATGACAGTATATATGACAAATACATTATCATATACGATCGTATATGATAATGTGTTTGTCATATATGACAGTATATATGACAAACATGTGCATCATATATGATCGTATATGATAATGTATTTGTCATATATAC
>NW_011956897.1:0-1332 GCF_000949405.1 Vollenhovia emeryi | reverse complement strand
CAAGAATATGTAACGAGAAATAGTAGGTTCCATTTAAGAAATTGAAGATAACCTTCATGTGACCTTCAAATTACTCTTCAAGGTCAAACCTATGGTACCATCTTATGTCCCCCTCGAAACCATACAACTTTTGTCTGAAACATTTTTTCATATCTCTTTTAGTTTTTTAAAAAATCGACTGTATAAATTAAAATGGCCCACCCTGTATATACTAGCTTTTGAGCCCCCGCTTCGCGCGGGCTCAAAAGCTGGTAATATCATGAATTCAGATTATATTCTATATCAATTATAGTCCTTTCTTCTTATTAAAATTCCTTAATAAAATTTTTTTAAAACTTTTTTTTTTAGTCGATCAACTGGAATTCCATAGGGTGTCACAAACAAACAAAAAGAGTGAATGCGTGGGTGGGTGCGTTTGTCGGCAAAACTGTATAAAAAACCCCATAGCAGCCTTTCCCCGAAAAATTTCGAAAATTTTAAGAACCAAAACAAACAGTGCGAATGCGTGGTTAAAAAAAACTCCTCGTTCGCCCCTCGCCAATCGTTCTTCCAGACGAGTGCCCGGGCCACAAAACTCGGGAAGACATCCCCAACAACATATTTAAAAATAAAACAAATCGGAGAGGAAGTCGCTTTTATGCATAATTACCGAATAAACTTTAACAAGCCTAACAGCATTGGATCGCTTCCAGGATTCTCATCGACGTGTATATTGCAACCGCGAAAATGGTACGAATCGGACCTACAAATTAACATATCCAATGTGAATATTATCCGCATAGAGTGCAACGTGACCGCGGGTGCGTACAGCAACAAGCCTGCGCACACGATACTTGAGTTTTCACCGAGCGTGCCACCGGGATATAAGATGTCGATAATGCCATCGCAAATCATTTATCTACCAATCATCACACGGAGTATTACGGATCTAACCATACGCGTTGTCGACCAGAACGGACGACTGCTCGACTTTCGTGGAGAAGAGATTACCATTAGATTGCACGTACGACGTTGTCGACGATAACGCGCGCGTCAGTGTATATGCTATGCTCGTGTTGAACAGATCGGAGCAAATTGTGAGAAATAACGCAATCTTGAAGAAGCCAACGATATCAACGTTTGATCGCAGTATCAAGTCATCCAGGAGCTGTAAGAAGAAAAAGCTCAATACATCGAACGTGGAATTTTTAAAATCATTGGGATTCGCGGTGCGAAACATTTGAATAATGACTGACATCCTCAACATCGGGAAGGAGCCAATCTTTGACGATCACATCGTCAAGATTGAGACTCACACATACAATCCATTCGCCAACACAACATTTGGACACA
>NW_011956896.1:0-1332 GCF_000949405.1 Vollenhovia emeryi | reverse complement strand
GCAACAGCATATTCCTGAGACCGAATCAAGTACAAATGTCCTGTACTACTTTTCCCTCCGACAAACAGTTATCGAGATATCATAAGCTGAACATTCAAAAAGTTATAAATCTTCTCTTGAATATCAAAATAAATTTTAGGCAAATAAAAAATGTTTCAGATAACAGTTGTTCATATTAATTAGTAGACTAAGATAGTATAATAAACAATAGAGGGCCCCATAAAAAAAATTGAAGGTGACCTTCACGCAACTATTCAAGGTCAAATTAATGACACCATTTTATGTCCCCCTTGAAGCCATACAACTTATGCCTCAAATATTGTTCTCTATGCCCGCTCCCTGCAAAGTTACGAGAGATACTTATTGTCGCCAGTGATAATTTAATATAGGGTTTTTGGTAGGAATTCGACCAAACTGGCATAAATTAATGTGTATTTGGTTTTATTTGTTACAACGTTTCGACCTCAATATCGGGTCCTTTTCAAGTACAATCTCTTATTGACTGAACGAATTTATCTTAAGTATGTTGAAACATGATGAGATCATGAGTTTGTGGCAGCAAATTCATATTGTCATATATGTCTCGATAGGCAGTATAATTGTTAACATGTCAAATTTTCTAAGATTTTTCGAGCAGCAACCATTCGTTAGGAGATCTTGAGTATAACGTTATACACAAGATCTAACGAATGGTTGCTGCTCGAAAAATCTTAGAAAATTTGACATGTTAACAATTCTACTGACTATCGAGACATATATTATTATGACAATATGAATTTGCTGCCACAAACTCATGATCTCATCATGTTTCGACATACTTAGATAAATTCGTTCAGTCAATATATAAGAGATTGTACTTGAAAAGGATCCGATATAGAGGTCGAAACGTTGTAACAAATAAAACCAATACACATTAATTTTTGCCAGTTTCATGAAATTCCTACCAAAAAATCCTATTTCAAAGATAAAATTTACACGAATAATCGAGTGAATAATCGAATAACGACCATCAGTGTCGGGATTGCATAGAGGAATATTTAGTAAATGAGCAAATGTTTAACACCAGAGAGAATGCAAGGATGAACTATGAAACAGAGATAATTAAACGATATTAAAAAGAAAATTGTATATCTAAAAAATATTTATTATTCTTTATTTGTGAGACACAGTTAATATGTTACTGTCATCTGTTGATAAGACACTACAAGCGTTTTACGCAACTTCCGCTTGCGATTGCGATATCGTCATCGTCGTAACGCTTTCTCTTGCGTTCAGGACACGCGTCATCCGAGTAAAACAGATCGCGCATCTCTGTCTTGACCCCTGGCACAG
>NW_011956895.1:0-1332 GCF_000949405.1 Vollenhovia emeryi | reverse complement strand
CTTTAGAGTCGCTAGGCGTGACTACAGACATGTGCGCCGCAATGTTATTTCCACTCGTCGAATCCTTGTTGCCGGAGGAAATTTTAAAAACATGGCAACGAGCGTTAACGGTATCGGCAGACGCGCCTACTACTGCGAAAGATCGTCTTATACATCTAATGGCTTTTCTAGGCAAAGAAGTGGAGAGCGAGGAGCGCATCCGAATGGCTAAAACGTGCTTTGACACGAGCGATGATCCGTCGAAAAACAAGAATAAAAAGAAGGTGAAGAATGGGGGTCAAGATTCTGACGTGGCCACAGCAGCAGGTCTACTAGCGGTGAAGGGAACAGTTTCCTTCAAATGTCTGTTCTGCGAGGAAAGTCATCACGCCATACATTGTGAGAGAGCCAGAAACATGCCTATGGATCAACGAGTCAACATTGTCAAGGATAAGCGTGGCTGTTTCAAGTGCCTGAAGACCGGTCATGGCTACAAAGGATGTCGCAGCAAAGAAAAATGTCCTTGGTGCAGAAAGGGACACTGCTTGCTAATGTGCAGAGATTTTTCGGGCAATAATAAACCGAATAAAGCAGCGGAATCAAAGGAACAGGTTTTTAAGGAAGAAAATAGCGCCCTTTCTAACATTTCGTTAAATGTTAACGTATCTTTACCTTTATTAAAAGTTAAATTGCGCGGCCCTAAAGGTACGAGAGAGGCGCGTGCTATTATTGACACGGGTTCACATAAGTCTTATATTTTAAGCAGAGTAGCAGACGAACTCGGTTACGATGTCGTGGGCGAACAAACAATGGTGCATTTGTTGTTTGGAGGAGGCAAGACTACCCCACAGAAACATAGGGCTTGTCGAGTTCATGTGGATCATCCGAACGGAGAGTACAAATGCAATTTTATAGCTTTCCAGGAAAATGTTATATGTCACGATACACCGAAGATGAACTATAAGCCGTTGGCAGATGCGCTCGAGAAGAATAATGTGCAACTATACGACACAGCAGAAGGTAAAGAACCTATTACGTTATTAATAGGAGCTGATGTTGCAGGAAAATTATTCACGGGAAAAGTAGTCCAGCTGGATGACGGTGCTACAGCCATACAGACAAAACTCGGGTGGACCCTCCTGGGAAAAAATCTGGTCGACACACGAGAAGATGCTGCTCTTATGGTCGTATCCATGCTATCGCAGGAGGCAAGTGTATCAAATTTGTGGAAGCTGGATATCTTGGGAATCGCAGATCCTTTAGAGATTAAAACCAAGGAGGCACATCTAGCAGATGTAAAGACACTATTTCAAGATACGACTGGAATCAATGAAGAAGGACGTTACGAGGTTC
>NW_011956894.1:0-1332 GCF_000949405.1 Vollenhovia emeryi | reverse complement strand
ATTAATTGAATCCGGAACATATCGAATGATACCAAAGTTGACCCCCCCCCCACCCCCACCCCTGTGGGTGGGGCGGGGGACAACTTTAAAATCTTAAATGGGAACCCCTACTTTTTATTGAAGATTCGAATTCTGCGTCCAAAAACACGTAAATTTTGTCTAAATCTTTTTTTTCGATTCCTGATAGATGGCGCTGCATTCGGCGAAAATTGGTTAAATCGTTTTCTTCAAGGGAAATCCCCATGTTTTATTGCATAATGCTACGTTGAAGAAAAGTAACTTTTGTCTGAAACATGTTTGTCGAATTATCGTAGATGTCTACGATAATTTTTTATCCGTTCTTAGCTTTACCCAGGATTAACGACGTGGACGTGACGGAAATTATAATCCCTTTGGGGTGCGTGTTTATTGTGAGTCCCCTCGTCTCTCACCATCGGGGTGCTTGTTTTAGGTGAGTCCCCTCGCCTCTCACCATCGGGGTGCTTGTTTTAGGTGAGTCCTCTCACTATTCGCCAACCTTAATTCTTTCCTTGCTCAAATTGGTATCCACCCTTCTCTTGGCAAAGTCCCAACCGATAATAAATTCCATTGGAAACATTCTGTAACATCTCTAAACTAATATCATTTGACGCTTCAACAATTTTGTGTTTCAGTTCCTCGATATCGTTGGGTTTGGTTTCAAAAACTTTGCTTTTCAAGTATCCCCAGTAAAAGAAATCAAGAGGCGACAAATCGGGTGATCTTGGTGGCCACTCAATGGGACCTCTTCTACCAATCCACCTGTCAGGGAAAACGTTGTTCAGTACATTGCGTACAATTAGGGCAAAATGAACTTGAGCTCCGTCTTGTTGAAACCAAACATTCTCGAATGCATCCCCAACGATAGCTTGTATTGCAGGTATTATGTTATCGTTCAACAAATTTACGTACTTTTCAGATGTCAAATTGCCATCAATGAAGAATGGCCCAATGATACGATTACACAATATTCCAGCCCAAACGTTAACTTTTTCCGGATACTGTGTACGATGCTCCCTCATCCAGTGGGGATTCTCATCGGTCCAATACCTCATGTTATGCCGATTGACAGATCCGCTCAATTCAAAGGTTGCTTCATCCGAAAAACACGTCCAAAACAGAAATTGATTATTTCTGTCGAATTGTAGCATTATTTCCTCGCAGTATTCAAGTCTACGATCATGATCGTCTCCGATAAGTTCTTGCACTAGTTTTATTTTGTACGGATGATACCGATGCGACTTCAAAATCTGAAGGACAGATGTTTTACTAATTTCGGTTTGTTGAGCTACTTTTCGACTCGAAGTATGAGCA
>NW_011956893.1:0-1332 GCF_000949405.1 Vollenhovia emeryi | reverse complement strand
TTAAAAAACTACTAAATTCAAGGTAAGTGTGTCTCGTATCTCTCACCGCGAATCTCTCGAATCACCGCTTACTTTGATTACACGCTTGTTAGGAAACTGAAAATATTTGCAATAATTTCTATATCTTAATCTGAATTGTCTTATTCATGCGAGTATAACTAACCTAACTTATTTCTATTGATATTTTTATAAATCAAAGATTGGACCAGACTGCCCAAATGTTGGTAAATGTTCAATTTTTATCTTAAACTTCTATAAAATAATTTGCACAGAATAAGCATCTGCAATATATGCACTTGTAGAAATAAAGCAACTTTATCTTCAAGGAGTATTAATTAAAACGATACTACTAAATTGAAAGTAAAAGTGTGTCTCGTATGATTATAACAATACTACAAATATAATTATAATAAGAATTCTTATTGTAGTATTGTTATAATCGAGTTTTGAAAAAAATCTTCACGAATAAATGTGCTATGAATTGCTCGATGAAAGGAATTCGAAACAATTTTCGACTTGGTGACTTATTTACAATAAAAATTATTCGAAGTGTGTAATTAATATATACTGCTAAGCTATACTAAAAGTTTTTAACATTTTATTAATGTAATACGTTATTTTTTCTTTTTTAAGGAGAACTGATTTCACGCTACGTAAATCTAACAGAATCCGAATTTGATGGTATAGTCGCAGAATGGCTACGTTTCGCAAAACAAAGAAAGGAAAAAGAAGACAAATTGAAAGATAAAAACAACGAGAATAATGCTCAGTGTAACGCGTAAAGTACTGTATCATATTTCTTAATTCACGAGGTGAAATATTTTGAGTATGGTCCACGAGATCTGCTGTGTCTGCCATTTATTATTTTGTAATTTTGTACTAGCACTTCATTTTTTTTCTTTTATAGCTCATTTCTAATTAACGAAAAAATTACAATTGAATTTTTCTTTTTTAAAAACTGCCGACGATACCTCGTGAGTTAAGAAATAATACGTAGAAATATTCATTATTTTCTCAAATATTTGCTTTATTTAGGATGCTTTGTGGCAAATGAGTGTAACAGTGAATTATATTTCATTCTTGTTTTTCACTATGAAATGATTTATCTGTGTACGTTGCTAGAAAGCACCCTAAATTTTAAAGAGATTTAAGTAATCTTATATTTGTAGTCTTCAATTCTTATATGTCTCAATTTTAGAGAGGTGGACATTATCATGGAGAGGTGAATAAACGTTTCCTGTACGATTTAGACACAGCCTGGGTTTACAATAGGTGTAATAAGTAAATGTGATTGGTTAATATCTTATGGCTTATAGTCATTGGTATTAGACC
>NW_011956892.1:0-1332 GCF_000949405.1 Vollenhovia emeryi | reverse complement strand
AGGTAATCCTTTTCCAGATTTCATTTTAGACCGCGTCTGTACTCCTTCGTTCGGCAGTAACGGTGCGATTACATGTTTGTACTTGTATCCTCTGGTACCCAATATCTGACCATGCGCGCTATAATTGCGTCTATACGCATTTGTCGCCAGCAGTATGCTCCTATACTTTTGCAGATCGTCTTCCGTGTATACTTCATCATCTGGAATTCTCTTGAAAATTAGTTCGTAGAGACCCGGTGTGCCTTTGTATCGCACGCCATCGACAAGTATGTTATCATCGATGACCACTTCGAAGTGTTTATCACCAAGCAACAGTTTATCCTTGCCAACATGAACACCGAACACGAAATCTGTATCACGAGACACGGTAGTGTCTCGCGCCAAGTGTAAGCGAAGCTAGTACCACGCGCGCGAGACCGACCGTGTAAGTTTACGCGAGTACACGACTTGACGGGCCCTCAGATATTTTTTTCTCAACAATGGCTGATCCCACGAACTTGAGACTGCGCTTAATCGACAGCTTGGGTACGATTTGCATAATAAAACTATTTTTACTTTTTTCCTACGTGCCCCATGAGTAGAGATATTGCAATGCAAAGTCCACGGGTCGGAATTTTCACGTAATTTTTTTTAAGAAACGTCGTCGTCATGAAGAATAGAGATAAGGAGGGTCAACTTATATGGGCGGATGCGTCAGATTCTGAGCCCAAAAATTGTCATCGCTGCTAGTACTAAATCCTAATCGAGATGTCGCTTCCGTTCCACGACAGCGTTCTCACGTACACAGTATGAGTGTGTGTTAGTAGACCCGGTGTGAGTGTGTATATTAGTGTACCATGATTTATCCCCTCCCGACTTCTGTTTAGCAATAGTTTGTCTACCGTAGCGCCGCCGGTGTACATATTTTGAACTACCACAGAAACCAGGTTTTGGTCTCATTCTCGAAAGCATTAGTTGAGCCTCCTTATCTCTATTCTTCATGGTCGTCGTCGTCGTCGTCGTCGTCGTCGTCGTGGTCAACCAGGCCAATGTCCATCTCACTTTTCTGCCGCAACGTGGCATTGGCGCTGCTGTCGCGTATCTCACGTAGCGTCTCGCGCCAAGTTTGAATAAGTCTAGGTGTATTAATATCCGTGTTTCCGCATCCCCGCGCGTCTTTTCCGCGTTTCCGCGTCCCCGCGCGTCTTTTCCGCGTTTCCGCGTCTTTTCCGCATCCCCGCGCGTTTTTCCCGAATTTCCGCATCCCCGCGCGTCTTTTCCGCATTTCCGCATCCCCGCGCGTCTTTTCCGCATTTCCGCATCCCCGCGCGTCTTTTCCGCGTTTCCGCAGCT
>NW_011956891.1:0-1335 GCF_000949405.1 Vollenhovia emeryi | reverse complement strand
TGGTCAATTGCAATGTGGTCGATCGGGATCGTGGTCAATTGCAACGTGGTCAATCGGGACCGTGGTCAATTGCAACGTGGTCAATCGGGACCGTGGTCAATTGCAACGTGGCCAATCGGGACCGTGGTCAATTGCAACGTGGTCAATCGGGACCGTGGTCAATTGCAACGTGGCCAATCGGGACCGTGGACAATTGCAACGTGGTCAATTGCAACGTGGTCGATCGCGACCGTGGTCAATTGCAACGTGGTCATTCGGGACCGTGGTCAATCGGGACAGGATGCTCGACGACGACGACGACGACGACGACGACGACGAGGACAAAGATATTTCTTAATCCAAAATTTCACAAAACTGACTTTGCATTGCAATTGCATTGCAATACCTCCACTCCTGGGGCACGTAGGAGAAAAGTAAAAACACTTTTATTATGCAAATCGTACCCAAGCTATCGATTAAACGCAGTCTCAAGTTCGTCGGATCAGCCGTTGTTGACATCCGAGTCAGTGAGGGGATGCTGGAGTGATTCTGCACTTTTGGAATTTGCTCCTAGAACTGTAAATTCGTGAACACATTTGTCTAATATACAAATTCCATGGGTTTTGTGTACGAACCGACAATGTTCCACTAATCGGACTAAATCAGAGAACAGCATAGTATCATTGAAATAAAGTTAGTAATTTAACAAAAAATCTATTCGCTTGAATAAGTTATAGGTTACCTAACCTATAATACAGGGACCTAGTGAGACAGTAACGAGTAATGAGGTATAAATTAAAAAAAGTCTTTACGTCTCGTGCACCACGCGACCGCGCATCATGGAACGCAAGAAGGCTCCGTACAAAATCGTCAATTATTCCCTGGCGTTTAATATCACACAATCGGTCATTTCGAGGTTCTCGCTCGTAATAAAATAATAATTGTGCACAATTATATTCTGATAAATAAACAGTACGAGATATTTAACACTACAAAAGGGGTAATATCACCTAAAAAACTTACCTTTTTAAAAGAAGGTAAAAAAAGCACCAAGAATAAGCTCCAACGACCGAATATATTTTGTTACTCTATCATTTTGCATCTCTATAAAAATATCTTCACTACAAAACTATCTTCTCTACAAAAGTAATGATATCATCAAATGGCGCCAACTAAACTAAATAGTTTTAAACGTGGTGGAGCGATGATTGGAGTGCGGGCATGCCCGCCGACTGGGCGCCCGCGGACGCCCGTTGCCCGCGGTTTAGACAATTCGCATCTCTACAAAAATATCTTCACTACAAAACTATCTTCTCTACAAAAGTAATGATATCATCAAATGGCACCAACTAAACT
>NW_011956890.1:0-1332 GCF_000949405.1 Vollenhovia emeryi | reverse complement strand
CGGTAATCCGGGAAACACTATCTTCCGAAGTAATTTGACGGGATACAGGCTTCGAAAAATAGCTTGCGCGGAGTACAGGCCCATTAACGTGTCTGGTTTGATTTGAGGTCGCGTACGTGTACACGCGACACGGTATTTTTTCCGTCGATGGTTTTCAAATCGAAGACCACAGGCGATCGCACCCGGTGAACGATAAAAGGACCCTCGAATTTAGCTGCGAGTTTCGCGTTAAAAGCCTCTGCTTTGCTGGACAACTCGTGCGTGCGCTTCCACACTTCCTCCCCGATTCGGGGCCTCCAATCGCGGCGCCGGAGATTATAGTGGTGCTGCTGCCGCTGAAAAATCTGCGCCAATTTTACTTTCGCGAGTTCCAGCGCTTCACGGAGCTGTTTTATTCGCGTTTCGGGATCTTCCTTCTCGGTATTTACAGTTATTTGGCCTACACTCCCGGACGGTCGCAATTCTCGGCCGAAATTTAAGTAAGCTGGCGTATACCCCGTTGATTCGCAGTGCGCGGTGTTATACGCATAGGCAATTTCCGGGATGAATCTATCCCACCTTTTCTGCGACTTTTCGATAGTTTGGGCAATCATGGTTTTTATGACCTTGTTTGCTCTTTCAACCGGATTGCATTGTGGTGTGTATGGCGGTGTCAGGCGGTGAGTGATCTGGTATTTGTTGAGCAGGCTTTCGACATCGGTCGAGATAAATTGTCGGCCGTTATCGGTGATTATCGTTTGCGGACAGCCATGTCGTAACAGGATTTTTTCGGAGGGCCTTCGCTACCGCGGTTCCCGTGGCTTTTCTCATTGGTTGCAATTCAACCCACTTCGTCAGTTTGTCTTGCAAGACCAGAAGCCATGTATTGAGGTTTTCTGATCTTGGAAGCGGTCCGACTAGATCGGCGGCTACTATCTCCCAAGGTTCCTTGACTTCGAGCGCGTGTAATGTTCCGGGCGGTTTACGCTGTTCGTTTTTAAACTTCTGACAGTTTTCGCAATTTCGCACGTACCGAGCTGCCTCTCGGAACATCCCAGGCCAATAATAAGTTTTCGCCAAGCGAACGATGGTCTTCGCGATGCCCAAGTGCCCTGCCGGTGGATCGTCGTGGTTTTCACGTAAAATCCTGGTCTTCTGGTCACCGGGAATGCAGGTCTTCCACTGTTGCGCTTCGGGAGTCTCGTTGTAGTCGAGCGTATGTAGAATATGCCGGTGGAGCTGGCCATTCTCGATGCGGTAATCTGGATTTACCTCGGGATGCTCTTCTACTTCTTGGTACTTTCTGGTGTACCAATCGGATGACGGAACTCCCGCCGCACAAATTTCGAGTAG
>NW_011956889.1:0-1332 GCF_000949405.1 Vollenhovia emeryi | reverse complement strand
TCTCTCTCTCTCTCTCTCTCTCTCTCTCTCTCTCTCTCAATATATATATATATATAGACTAGATTATATATAGAATATATGTATATACAGGGTGGTCCAGTGATGAGTAGCGGAACTTCAGGGGCGTATTCCTTGGACAATTCTAAGACGAAACATCCATTTGAGTTTTTGTCGAAAATCGCTTCTCTGAGAAATGGCAGCCGTTTGAAAAAATTTTGTTTGGGTTTCGAGCGGGAGTCATGTAAATTAGCGTAACTTTGGAAATACTCGTCGGATTATTTTTGAATAAGGCTTGTTGAAAAGGTATTGCCGAGACCTTTCAGAAAATGTATCACACTTATCTGGCGGTAGCGTAGTTTTCGAGAAATAAAATAAAAAAGTGAATTTTTGTTGACATTTTTGACATTTTTTTATAAATCTCAGTGTGTCTCCGAAGATAGTCGATGAATTTTTGATTTTTTTTCTGCATTTGATAGCCACAGATCTTACCTCTCCAAAATGCCCTTGACCAAGTTCCTACGACTTACCGTTCAAAAGTTATAAATTTTTTCACTGGAATGTTAAGAAAAAATTTTTTTTTTGCTTAATTAATGAATCGCCCTCAACAATTTTTGCTCAAATAAGGACGAAAAACATTGAAATTTAACAAAAAATTGTTTTCATAAATTTTTTTCTAAGCAAAAAAAATTTTTTTTCTTAACATTTCAATGAAAAAATTTATAACTTTTGAACGGTAAGTCGTAGGAACTTGGTCAAGGGCATTTTGGAGAGGTAAGATCTGTGGCTATTAAATGCAGAAAAAAAATCAAAAATTCATCGACTATCTTCGGAGACACACTGAGTTTTATAACAAAAATGTCAAAAATGTCAACAAAAATTCACCTTTTTATTTTATTTCTCGAAAACTACGCTACCGCCAGATAAGTGTGATACATTTTCTGAAAGGTCTCGGCAATACCTTTTCAACAAGCCCTAATCAAAAATAATCCGACGAGTATTTCCAAAGTTACGCTAATTTACATGACTCCCGCTCGAAACCCAAACAAAATTTTTTCAAACGGCTGCCATTTCTCAGAGAAGCGATTTTCGACAAAAACTCAAATGGATGTTTCGTCTTAGAATTGTCCAAGGAATACGCCCCTGAAGTTCCGCTACTCATCACTGGACCACCCTGTATATACAGGGTGTCAGATTCGATATGGACAATCCCAAAGATTATAGTAGATTGGGTTAAACTGAGAAGAAAAGTTATATAAAATTTTACAAAATCGTAATTATTATCGGTCGAATTCAGAAAAACGTCTGAGCCAATAAGTGCACGGAGGAACTGAA
>NW_011956888.1:0-1332 GCF_000949405.1 Vollenhovia emeryi | reverse complement strand
TGTGCGTGTCGATGCCTCGGTCACGGGCGTCCTCGTTCTCCCCCCCCTCTAGCGGTGGGTGCGGGGGTGCTCTATAACGCGGGATGCTCTCCGCTTGCCTGCCGCCGGGGGGGGAAGAAGGGTGAGTGGGGTTGTGCGCACGGATGCGCCACCCCGGCCCCCTCTGTCCCCCCTGCTGGCACCTGCCACCGGGGTGGAAACCGGTGATGACGAGGCGGCGAATCCCCCGGGCGGCGGAGCGGGGGTGCGGAGTACTCCGCCTCCTTTCTTCGACGACCGGGGGACCTCTGTGGGTTGGAGGGGGGAGTGTGGGGACACTCCCCCTTCAAATCACAACCCACGGGGAAGGCTGGGGTGCAAGTGCGGTCCTTGCATCCCATCAGGAGATGACGGCCCCTATCGCTCGTCTCTCTCGGGAGACGAGGGATGAGGCCCACCCCCCCTAACACCAGGGGGGACGCGCTGAGGCCCGCCAGTAACAACGGCGGGCCGCGTGCGGGGGGCGGTGCAGAAGTAATGACTCTGTCAATCCCTGTCCGCCCCCCAAGTTAAAGCACAGCGCAGACCGCCGCAGGGGTTTAGTGGGCACGCCGCGCACCCGGCATGCTTGTCGGGTGCACTCCGATCGATATTAGGAGGGCAGTCCCACATAACCAGGGTCCCATCCCCAGGGGGGCTCCTTAACAGGACACTCCCCGGGACCCGGGTATCCATAAAGGATTCCACTGCGTAAAAAAAAAGATGCATCAATTATGTGATGGTATTAGTAAAATAAATACTAGATGCGTCTTATTTCTGATGGTACTGACAAAATGTAAAATACACTCAGATGCAAAAAAAGCGGTACACTAAAAATTTGGGAAAAATTTACCAAATTTCAAGTGATCATAATTTAGTAAATAATGAAGATAAAAATAAATTTAAAAATGGAAAATGAAGCTCCAAATGTCCTCTTTAAGAATATTTGAATGGCAATTATGCTCGGCTATTTTTTTCAAAATGGCGAATGATAAAGTGAGAGGATGCAAAATTGAGAATTGAACATCCGAGTTTGTGACGGTCCATGGCGTGAATCAGGTATCACAGCGTAATGTAACGAAGTGTACACGAAAGTATAGAGTGTTAGCTTTAAAATGCTTGTTTACCGAGCACGATACGATAATTTTTCGCGGAGTTATGCACATTTAAATAATAAAGCGCTTTTTTTCTTTAAATGTGCGTAACTCTGCGAAAAATGATCGTATCGTGCTCGGTAAACAAGCATTTTAAAGCTAACACTCTATACTTTCATGTACACTTCGTTACATTACGCTGTGATACCTGATTCACGCC
>NW_011956887.1:0-1331 GCF_000949405.1 Vollenhovia emeryi | reverse complement strand
AAATTTAGAAACTCTGTATCTATTCAGGCGAATTAAGGCTTGTGTCCAGGATGCTAGTACTTGGTCCAAGTTCTAATTCCGCGAAATATGTAGCCAATCAATATAGCTGTTCCACAAAAGCTGCAAGTTGATTGGCTACGCATTTCTCAAAACTAGAACTTGGACCAAGTACTAGCATCCTGGACACAAGCCTTAATTCGCCTGAATAGATACAGAGTTTCTAAATTTCTAAACAGTTGCTATTCTTTTCATCGGTGCTGTCGATACGTTATTGGCCGAATGAGATGTATTTACAGAATGGTTACGGTAGAAGAAAGATACGCGTTATACATATATCCATTATACAGGGTGATTCAGAACAACCATTTGTCCTTAAAATATCGTATTCTAGACTTAATTCTGAAATGATTTTTCCTCTTGCAAAATTTTCTCCGAAGCTTAGTTTTTGAATTATAAAGAGGAAAAGATAACGAATAACAGGCCAGATACTAGAGGCAGGCAGGAGCGGCGCGGCTCACCGTCGTCGCGGGCGCTTACGGCAAGAGCGCCCGCGACGACGCTGCCATCAGCTGATTGCAACGCGCTAGTACACACACACACACACACACATTCTCTCTCTTTCTCACTTGCGCTCTTACCTTGCAGAGATGATGTAGAGATGATTCGATGACTTCGTGTTGTTCTAGTTTCTTGAAAAAGACGATGAGAAAGATGCATTTTCCGATGGACCGTAGCTTAGAGCAAGTTCATTGTAACTTTCACTAAATTTAACATACATTTTCAATAATACAGATCAACTCATACATTTTCACTGATAGAGATCCACACTGAATAATTAATCGGAAGTATTTTTTATGTTACTATTTTATTCACTTCACAAAAGAGACGCACACAACACACAACACATAACTTATTAAGGTTGCAGTCGACTTGGTGCTACAAATGTTTCGAAGCGGTTTTCTTTTCCTTCCTTTTAATAAGAAAAAAGGAGAAGAACGCTTTTGAAGTATTTGTAGCGTAAAGTTGACCGCAGCCTAACACACAACTCGTATTTACTCGACGATATCAAGCAGTCGACTAATTTCTTGTTATGCACTCCCGCACTCAATCCTCCGCACTCGCGCACTCCCGTGCTCCTGCTCGCACAAAAGAACCAGTCCTCTTGTAGTAGGAAGAAACGTATTTATTCGTAAAGAATACAGCGAAAGTCCAGGCACGTCCGCACGAAAGCCAGACTCGAATATGGTGTACACACATCAGCTGTTATTAAGAAAATCGATAAATCGATACCGGTCCTTAGCGATACCGGCGACACGGCGCGACGCGGCGCG
>NW_011956886.1:0-1331 GCF_000949405.1 Vollenhovia emeryi | reverse complement strand
TTCTCCCCGCCATCAGCAACGTAGTTGATGATCCCTGATCTTATGATGATATTGGCAGGACGGCGAGCTTGACCACTGGTCGGATGAGAGTGGTAGTGGCTGTCTTCAGAGTCACCACCCGCACGAGCCCATCCTTCCCAGGATGTAGAGCCGTGATCCGGGCTAACGGCCATTTGCATGGCGGTAGCCGCTCGTCGGTGATGAGCACCAATGACCCGACCTTGATTTCGTTGTTCCTGTGATGCCACTTTGAGATGGCTTGTTGTCGTTGTAGGTAATGCGCTGCCCAGTGTGTCCAGAAATGTTGTGTCTTCTGCTGGATGAGCTGCCATCGAGAGAGTCTTGAGATTGCCATGTCGGTGAGCGAGGGCTCTGGTATGGCGGTGAGCGGACTTCCTACGAGGAAGTGGCCTGGCGTGAGTGCTGAGATGTCGTCTGCGTCGTCACTCAATGGTTCGAGAGGTCGCGAGTTGAGAATTGCCTCAATTTGAGTGAGCAATGTGGTGAGCTCCTCAAAGGTGAGCACGCTTTCTCCAATGGTCCGCCGTAGATGATATTTGATGGATTTTACGACGGCCTCCCATTTTCCTCCCATGTGAGGTGTCGCTGGGGGATTAAATTCCCATCGGGTGTTATCTTGCGAGAGCAGGTGAGAAACTCGCTGATGTTCCTGAGTGCACTGGATAAACAGCCTTTTGAGAGCTGCATCCGCGCCGATGAAATTGGTGCCGCAGTCTGAGTGTAAGGTATGAACGATGCCGCGTCTGGATGAGAAGCGTCGATAGGCGGCAATGAATCCCTCCGTTGAGTAGTCACTGACCGCCTCGAGGTGTACTGCTGAGGTTGAGAAGCAGACAAAAACGCAAATCCAGCCTTTCGTTGTTTTGGCACCTCTTCCTTTCCACGTTTTGACGGTGAGCGGCCCTGCGTAGTCTACACCTGTATGAGTGAACGGTCGTGCCTGCGTAACTCGAGAGAGAGGTAGTTGGCCCATCAATTGATGAGCACGGATCCCCCTTTGCCGAGCACACGTGACACACCGCAGGATGTGAGACTTGACAGGAGCCCTCCCGCCGAGAATCCAGTATTGTTGTCTGATGTGTGACAGCGTAAGCTGCGTGCCTCCATGTAGAGTCCGTTGATGAGCGTGAGCGATGATCAATGACGACAGCTGAGAGTGACGAGGCAATATAACAGGATGTATCGCGTCGAATGAGAGAGCTGCGTGAGCGAGTCGTCCGCCGACGCGAATGACTCCTTGAGCGTCGATGTACGCAGTCAATCTGTTGAATGCGTGCGCCTTTGCCAACGGTGAGTCTGCCTGTAATGCC
>NW_011956885.1:0-1331 GCF_000949405.1 Vollenhovia emeryi | reverse complement strand
AATAGGAACATTCTTTGGTTTTTTTTCTAGGAGCCACGTACAGAGCGGAATTTGACACGCCGTCTAACGGTGTTTCTCCAAAGGAATGTATTTTGGCGCCACCTATACAAGAGATTATTTTTGACTTTTTCATTTTGTAATTACAGATTAAAGTTACATTAATGAATGACTAAAACCGATTTTGTTTCTGCGCACTCTTTGTATGCAAAAAAAATTCATGAAAAAGGCCTCCAAAATCGCAGTCAAAGGTGGTAGCCTGCCTTAATGCAAGATGGCGGACCAGGGGTTAGCGCGGATCACTCCTGCCCGATCGTGTCCGCCGGACGTCGCAAAGTGGGACCATTCGCTCCGAAGGCCGCGGACCCGCCCGGCGAATCGTTTCTACGTGACCGTAAACGCAAATGCGTTTTTTTTTTCGCCGAACAATCGGCCGCACATGGCACACAAAGCGGTGTCGCAAGATCTCGCGGGCACACGATTTTTTTTACGCTTACGCCGCGCCGGTTTTCGCGTAAGCGTAACCACGATCGCCGCGGAATGCCACGTGACACCGAATTCAGCGCGCTTGCGTAAAACGCGCTTTGGCAATCGCGTGTTCCCTCGGTGACCGGGTTTCTCGCTTGTAACGTTACGCGGAAGCCGACTCGATTCCGCCGTTCGCACCCTCGCGTACGCGAGGCTGCGTCTCTCGCGTCGGCCCGAGAAGTTTTGTATTATATCGTGGCTCTGGCGAACCAGCGCGATAACGCGCGATTATCTTAAGGGGATGCTGGAGCGATTCTACACTTTTGGCACCTTTTGCTCCTAGAACTGTCAATTCGTGAAAATATTTGTATAATATACAAATTATGTGGCTTTTGTATACGAACCGACAGTGTTCCACTATTCGGCTAATGAGACTAAGTGAGAAAACAGCATGGTATCATTGAAATTAAGTTTAGAAGTGAAACAAAAAATCTATTCACTCACTGAATAGACTTCTTGTTAAGGGGATGCTGGAGTGATTCTGCACTTTCGCACCTTTTGCACTTAAAACTGTCTGTTTCGTGGAAAGATTTGTGTAATACACAAATTAAATGGCACGTGTACAGATGATCGAAAGCAGCTTGCTATTCCGGCTAAATTAAAAAACAATATGACATCACTGAAACTAAGTTTGTAAGTCTAATAAAAAATAATAGTGAGCAACACACATACTACATGTACTGTATGTATGTGTTGCTCACTATTATTTTTTATTAGCCTTACAAACTTAGTTTCAGTGATGCCATATTGTTCTTTCATTTGGCCGGAATAGCAAGCTGCTCTCGATCATCTGTACACGTGCCATT
>NW_011956884.1:0-1331 GCF_000949405.1 Vollenhovia emeryi | reverse complement strand
CTTGTCACTGATAAAGGAGTCCAAATCAATAGCGTTTTATCCATACATTCTTCACGATCGAGTCTTGGAAACGGACAACGCAAAAATAATACCACGCACGGAGCGACTCGCGCCACTGCTTGCCGGCTCGATGTTCGACGAGCGAATGAGAGCGCGGCGACCTTCAGGTACACAATGGCACGCAAAAACGTCGTACGTCACCGCGCCGAGTGAAAAACAACAAAAAAACGTTGAGAATTCGTTGGCCCATCTACGTAATGGAAAATTCCGTACTTATCACTCGCTCGCCGAACGTCGAGCCGGCAGGCAGCAGCGAGAGTTGTTCCGTGCGTGATATTATTTTTACGTTACCGTTACCTTTCCAAGACTCGATCGCGAAGAATGTAGGGATAAAACGCTATTGATTTGTACACCTTTATCAGTGACAAGTAACGTTACTCGATTAATTATTAAGAGGATCCCGTAGCATGTCTGTTTTACCGACATTCGTAGTTCTAACCTATCGTCGTATTAAATTCATGGAATCAAAAATGCTTGCGTACAATTACAGTATATGCATTGATGATCCGGGGAAACTCCAATTTGATACCAAAAATGAGTAAAAATTACAAAATTCATATATCGATCACATATAACTGTGTAGACGAACTGTCAACTCCGTCATACTTGTGCTTCGTATAAAAGTTCTACAACTTGTACTCACATGAAACTGAGTTTCCCCGGATTCGATGACATGTAGAATTACTGTGAATTGGGATTAGATGTTTAAAATAAGAGTATAGCTAGAATTAAACTTTCGTGTTTATGGCTGGGTGTGATGTATCGTAGTAGTGTGTCCGTGTGCTCATGTATATGCTGCGTTTCGTGTTTAGATGGCGCACACCATCAAAGGCCTCGGCCTTGGGGGATCCTCTTAAGATTCTAAAACTTATAATGAAAAACGAATTGCATGTTGAAGCGACTCTTTATCAACGCGTATATAGATATTTCACGAGACCAACTCATCTAAAACATGAATGTAAACCGTGGTACTTTGTCGCGGTTACATCTCGTTTACGCACCGCGCTTTTAACTATCTATCGATTTCGTGTAATTTGTTCCATTTTCGGGGAGAGAAATTTGTGCGACTTCGGCGTTCACAGCGTAATTCGCTCTGTCGTTCTTCGCAACGGGCAGGAACAGAAGTTGATCGATATGATGATCGATATTGATGAATTTGCAGCGATCGTACGAGACTCTCCCGTCCGCTTTCTTTTTGCCTATCGCCCTCTGTCCCTTCTGCCTGCCCCTCTCTCTCTCTCTCTCTCTCTCTCTCTCTCTCTCTCTCTCTC
>NW_011956883.1:0-1331 GCF_000949405.1 Vollenhovia emeryi | reverse complement strand
GGCTACTTCCCCGGGGGGAGGGGGGTCGAGTGGCAGACTCTCGGCGTCCACCTCCATCTCCCCCTCCCCCGGGGCATTCACCCCCGAAGGGGTGGTGCCCTCCTCATCTCGCGGCGGATTGGGGGGTGGCGGCATCGCCCCCCGATCCCTCTCCTCCTTTTCTTTAAGGAGGACCGCGATCTGCGCCTTGAGGGCCGACAGTTCTTCCCTCAGCGCCTCCTCCGCGCTGTCCTTCCCGCCCCCCAGCCGCGTGGACAACGCGTCCACGGCAAGCTTGGCATAAAGGGCGCCGTCCCGGATGATTCCGGCGAAGCCGCCCCTCAGGTTCCCACTTGTCTTGGCCGCGTGGTCGAGCTTGCTGAGCTTCTCGACCGCCGTGGCCACGATGTCCCGGGTGGGGAGCAGAGGGAGCTGTTCTTCCAGCTCCCTCTCCTTCTTCTTCCGCGGGGTTCCCTCGTATTGCAGGGGGTCGTAGTCCCCCTGCATTATCCGCTCCAGCTGGGCATGTTTGTCCTCCAGCTCCTTCAGTTCTTTGGCGGCCTTTTTCCGGGCGTCGATAGCGACGCCCTCCCCGGTCTTAAGGGGCCTGCCTCTGCCGTCTTTCTTCTTGGGGAGGTGGCGGAGGCAGTCCCCCTCCTCCCCCCCACTGGAGCTATCGAGGGGGCGCGCCACCTTTGCGCCTCTGCTCCTCCCGCCGCTCCGACTCCTCTTGGTGGCCCCCGAGCGGGACGTGTGGGACTTGGTACTCCCATCGGAGCCATCGTCCCCCTCGGGGTCCACCGCGCTGGCCGCGTCATCCGTCGCGAAGGCCTCGGAGTCCTCGCTTCGTGCGGTCTCCTCTCCTTCGGTGTTCCTCGGGGAGGGGGACCCCTTGGACCTCTTGCTTATCTTGCTCGCAAGGGCCGTCGAGTCCCCCTCCGTGTCCTCCGGATCATCCCGGACTTGAGGGTCCGACATGGTCCGGCGGGCATCCTTCTTCCTCTTGTCCCGGATCTTGAAGGACTTGGGGCCGGCCTTCCGGGCCCCAAGCCCTCCAACATCCAGGGACACCTCCTCCACCCTCACGACTGTGGGGCCAGGCAGCCCAGACGACCCGGGCTGTTCATGGGCCGTCTCGCCATCCTGCGTCCTTCCTTCCACGCCCGCCGCTGGTGTACGCGGCTGCGTGCCCTCTCCCTCCTCCTCCCCAGGTTTAAAAAAAAAAGAAGAATTGTTGTTCGCCATTAGAGAGTAAATTCTCACTCCGTGCAGGGCTCCGCCGACCGGGGTATACCCCCTCCGGGCCACGACCGACCGCGAGACATGACCACGGACGTCGGCCGCGGCCCGGG
>NW_011956882.1:0-1331 GCF_000949405.1 Vollenhovia emeryi | reverse complement strand
TTATGGATAGGACTGCTATGAAACGCTTTGCAACGTAACCACATTTTTGACGAATGGACCTTTCGTAGTCATCGATTGCGCGCGACAGAACGAGTCTATCAAGAGCGCTACTGTGGATGGGCGCATAGAATTTGATTGCAAGGAGAACGTGCCTGCAAATGCTACTGCCTACTATCTCATCTTGCACGATCGTGTCATCGAATACTGCCCATTGTCCAATGTAGTGCGCAAAATCATGTAAATTGCAATGTCGACAGTATTCCAATATAAGAAAGATTCATGTATCGTAATGAGGTGTAGTCTCAAAGGTGTTGTCATGACTACACCAACGTTTGTCGATCTGCAAGGTTTCATCGTTGGCAAAAACTCCGTCGTGAAGGAGTTTGCCGCTCTCAGAGAAGGATATATTCTCTCTCATTATATCTTCAAAAGCCCCGAGCCGTGGAATTTTCTCAGCAAAACGGATAAGCAGCGCGTATCCTGGGTGACGGTCAACCATCACGGATTGCAATGGGACGATGGAACGGTTCGATACTTCACTGCTAAAGACCTGATTACAAGGGCGTTGAGGACGGTGACGGAGAATGAAACATTGCCCATCGTTTACGTAAAGGGGCTTGAAAAACGAGAATGGTTGCGGGATTTGCTTCAGGACGACGCGAGAGAGGATGTCTACGTCGAGAGCATCGACGAGCACTACGAAGACGTGGAATCGTTGAGAAAGATGGACGCTACACATACTTTACGTTGCCACAAACATGTATCGAATTGCGCTTTGCAAAATGTATTTAAACTGTTCAATTGGTGGCACTGTCATAAAAAATAAAATGTATATTATCTATATTATATATCGATTTTTTCTTATTCCCTTCCTGCTGAAACACTCCCAGAAGATTCATGTCATCGACTAGGAAACAGTACAAAAATAAACGAATCACAAACACCTAATTTTTCAATCTCAAAATCTTTCAATTGAGAATGAGACAAAATTTATCCGCAATGAAACTGATATATTATATCCGCATTTATAATTAAAAAAAAGACAGTCACTGTCAACAGCCAGGTTTCGGCGCTTGACCCCGTGACTCATAACATGGAAAAATAAGAATACACGTCCAGGTGTTCGCGCTAATCAAAGGCATCCCGGTGATATTTATTACATGCACGCGCCTCCGCGCCGGGGATCGCGTAGCACCGCGGTCCTCCTCCCTGCACCGCGGATTCATTCACCTTGATATGAAAGTCAGCAGCCAGGTTTCGGCGCTTGACCCCGCGACTCATAACATAGACAATAAGAATACGCGTCCAGGTGTTCGCGCTAAAAAGTATCG
>NW_011956881.1:0-1331 GCF_000949405.1 Vollenhovia emeryi | reverse complement strand
ATGCCGCGCTCCCCGCCGGGCCTAGGTTTTTTTCCACCACGGTGTATCTCGCGCGTCGCTCCACCTCCCGCTCATCGATCGATTTTCTTAAATGCTTTCCGAGTCCGGCCTACCATCTCCTGCATCCTCATTCGCTCAAACGTATAAATTTATATGTTGATAACTATTGTTACTTTGTACCTCGGTACATGATATTTCTCCTTAGTTTAACCCAATCTACCGCTATTTCCAAAATTGCTACTTTTGCATCAGACACCCTGTATATTAAGTCTATGGATCGGGCCCCAGCCTATATAAGCTGCGTTCGGCATTGCAAATCCGAGCCGTCAGAGTGCTCTTTTACCTCTCAAATCGTTCCCAGGTAGAACACAAAATCATAATAATATCATAATGACATCAAGTAGAACTCTTTTTTTTTATTTAGGAAAAATCATGATGTCATTCGATACACTTTTTAGGAGCATTTTGTGAGCAGAAAAGTCATAATGATATCATTAGGATGTCATCATGACATTTGTTTCTTAAAAGTTACTAATAAACAATATTTTACTTCAACAACATGTATATTAAAACGATATAAATATTTTAAAAACCAAAGGACGCTTTTATCTATAATATAGTGTACGATTCCTTTTTCATTTTTACATCATTTTTGCATCATTTTTTTATTAGTGACTTTTAAGTGACAAATAATGTCATGATGACATCCTAATGATATCATTATGACTTTTCTATTCTACCTGGGTTCGGAAATGCACATCTTTTTGCTCTGTGTCATCTCATCTGTGTTCGGCATTAGTAGTTTATTCAGAGCAAATCGAGCTCCTCGATTCGCTCTGAATTCAAAGACCGAGCTCACAGAGGAGATGCTTGTTTTGCGCGCGAAAAGGTATGTTGGTTAAGGCCACAGTCAAGCTGCCGCTACAAATACTTCGAAGTATTCTTCTACTCCTCTCTTTCAATAAAGATAGAAGAAGAAAGAAACACTTGGAAGCATTTGTAGCGGCAGCTTGACCGCAGCTTAAGTGAGGTTAGAGCCTGTTCGATGTAGACTAGGCCTGTCTGTTCTAGGTTATTGTAAGATTTAGCGCACAACAGGATTTAACGTCTAATAATGTCTTCAAAGAATGTTGAATTATGTTATTCCAAAAATATTGGAGATGGAGGAATATTTGAGATATTGGATATTGACGGGGAAAAATATTTACATAATAAAAAAGGTAAATTCTTTGTTACTGAACTTTTGGAATACTTAAAGTTTCCTTTTCATCATCGCTATCTTCAAAAAATACATCTCGAGCAAAATTTAACATAACACAAATCGTATAGTT
>NW_011956880.1:0-1331 GCF_000949405.1 Vollenhovia emeryi | reverse complement strand
TTCACAACGTCAACCTCACCACTAGGCCCATCCGCCGGAGCAGGATTCAACGAGACAGGCGGCAAAGGGAAAATTTCTAAACTTCCCGAAGAAACGGAGATAATCTCCGATGCCTCGGGCGAAGGGGACGACACCAACGAGAAATTATCCGAAACCACCCCAGACCAATCATCTGAGGGGAGGTCGTCCGAAAGACTCCACTCAGAGTCATTGTCGGACCAAATAGGATCATCCGGTAACTCCGAGGACTCCACCGTAATATCCTCGATCTCGCAAGGCACACGAGAAAACATCTCAGCGAGCCGTGAGAATACTAACTAGCTAAAGCAATTAAAAGAAGCAGTACCCCGTGGCGAGCAGAACCAGGTATCAAGTAACAAGAATAGATAAGATAGAAAGCGAAACGACGAGAGATAAAAAAAGTACGAGGAGAGAAGAAAACCATCCTCACTTACCGAGGACCTGCAAAGCCGCGGCACGCGAAATATCCTCGTACCAGGCAAGAAACTCATCAGGGGAAGAGAATGTCTCCGCCGCGAGGTTCACCACTTGGAGCCAGGGAAGAGAGCGGACACCCCCGACGAGGGACAACCCGAGGGGGTCCACACACTCCTCGACCCTACGGGTCACCTGCTCCACCACAGTAAGGGCAGGAACAGGAGCCCCAGGCCCCGCCACGGACCCCTCGCCATCCGACACATCCTCATAGGATCCATCGTCATCGGTGTCATCGTCGTCACCGACATCATCGTCGTCGTCGGCGTCGTCGTCGTTGACATCCTCCTCCTCCTCCTCCTCCTCGTCGACCTCCATGGTCTCCGAACCGCGTTCGACATCCTCCTGGTGGTCAAGCCCGATATTAAAGTCACCAAAACTGGCGAAGACTTCCATAAAAGTGGTAGGCTCATCCTCTATCTCGTCGTCACACTCCAAAACCACCGACTCGTATACATCCGCCGCCGTACGGAGAGGATCGCCGAAATGCATCGCGAAACAAGAAAATCTACTAAAGTAGGAAAAAGAGAGACGAAGGAAAATCCCGACGAGACGCTACGCACAACTAACGCTCGACTGAAGAAAGAACCGAACGACAAAACCATCTCCAACTAAAAAGCACCCAGTCAGCGAACTGAGATAAATGTAATGATAGCCGAAATATTATATTGCAGAGCGTTAACGATATGCGCCTACCTGACGACGGTCGCAATATCTAACGACGCGCCGCCGTACGAGATAACCACCTTCGCTCAGCAGCCAGGAATATACTTCGAAAAGGTCGGCAGAATGCATCCCGTCGAAGCTACGTGGAAATTAGTAATAAAAACCGATCT
>NW_011956879.1:0-1330 GCF_000949405.1 Vollenhovia emeryi | reverse complement strand
CTTCCTCTATGAGGAAGCAAAAGTAATTTTTCTCGAAAACGGCTGAATCGATTTTGACGAAAAAAATATATGTTCTGGAGATCAATAAAATAATTGTACAAAAAAATTAAAAAAATTTTTCGACCTTAAAAAATAAGTAAAAAAATTTTTTTGTTAAAAAATAATTTTTTTAGGGCAATGTTTTTGAGTGACACCTACCGTTATTTTTACAAAAACATCTTTGAACACCCTGTTCTTACGTGTATTTATTTGAAATTAATCGGAGTGGTACAACATAGTTAAAAAAAATTAAAATCATGCGCGCAGCACCGCGGTGTACTTCTCCGCACAGCGCTGGTTAGTGTGAGAACTTCTATCCCTGTTGTATTGTTTAATTGCCATCAAAGTTGGTGAAAATTAAGATTTTTACTTATGCATTCATTCAGCTAAAGTAAATGTTCACATGTATTTTTATGTTACGTTTCGGTGAAAAAAAGATTATTATAAAATTATCTAAAACAGACCGGAAAAAGATAAACAGTTCTATTTTATGAAAATTCTCAACAGTTAAAAAGAAATTATGTATTTTAACTTATTAATAACAATATTTCTATTATGGACGTCTGTAGTTAGCCTATAAACAATATAGTTTGCAGAGTTTACCGCGAGGAGGTTGCAGTACGTTTTTAAACTCCTATCGTCGGGGTGCTTTTTTATTGTGAGTCCCCCTTGCCTCTCACAAATCGGGGTGCTTTTTATTGTGAGTTCCCTTTGCCTCTCACCAATCGGGGTGCTTTTTATTGTGAGTTCCCTTTGCCTCTCACCAATCGGGGTGCTTTTTATTGTGAGTCCCCTTGCCTCTCACAAATCGGGGTGCTTCTTATTGTGAGTCCCCTTGCCTCTCACAAATCGGGGTGCTTTTTGTTGTGAGTCCCCTTGCCTCTCACAAATCGGGGTTTTTTTTGTTGTGTGTCCTCTTGCCTCTCACAAATCGTTGTATTGTTTTCTCTATTTAATATAAAATTGAAAAATTTTTTTAATCTTCATCGCTATTATCTTCAATTATGGAAATACAATTATTTTGTTTGAATAGGTCGCAAAGTATTTCTGCTGGTTTAAAAATTTTAGAAATACTTTGCGACCTATTCAAACAAAATAATTGTATTTCCATAATTGAAGATAATAGCGATGAAGATTAAAAAATTTTTTCAGTTTTATAATAAATAGAGAAAACAATACCCCGATTCGTGAGAGGCAAGGGGATTCACAACAAAAAGCACCCCGATTTGTGAGAGGCAAGGGGACTCACAACAAAAAAGCAGCCCGATTTGTGAGAGGCAAGGGGACTCAC
>NW_011956878.1:0-1330 GCF_000949405.1 Vollenhovia emeryi | reverse complement strand
GAGAGGGAGAGGGAGAGGGAGAGGGAGAGGGAGAGGGAGAGGGAGAGGGAGAAGGAGAGAGAGGGGAGGGAGGAGAAAGAGTGAACGAGCCAGAGAAAAAGAAGATATTAGTTTGCCGTCTATTAGTATAATTTGGACAGTTACAAGATTTCTTCTAACAGAACGTTGCAACTTTTATTCACTTTTTTGTGACACTACTTATTACATTATACCTTTAATCTCTTGATCGGATTGAATTTTTAATTTAAACTTTTGCTTCATATATTAAATCACCGATCACATTTCCACTTGGACCATAATTGCAAACTACGAAGTAATACTTCCATTCACCATCCATTGTGTAATATTCTATTTGTCCGCAACCTATCTTTGTTGTGTTAGCCCAGACTATTTGGGTATACGAAGTTGATTCCGAAGTATCTCTACAAGTAAATTATTTTACAGATACATTAAGAAATGTATTGCAAATGTATTGCACCTTCCCAGATACTTTGATCTACATAGTATTGTGTATATATTTACAAGGTATCCCACTTAAAATTAGCCAGCCACATCTCGGGAAATATGAAATAAATACAATCGTACAACCTCCACCTCCACGTAGTACACTTTGGTTATAATGTTAATGCCGACGATACTGTAACTTTCAAGTTTTATAATTCTAAAAGTAATTAACGAAAGACATTTTATTTAGTGTTTTGACAAGCTCTTGAAGCAGGCTACAAGAACGTGTAATAAAAAAAATGGAGGTTTTCATTTAAAACGTTTAACATGATCTTGATGCTGTTCATACTGGTATTGCTATTCCAGTAAATATGATGACGTTATTTATCGTCATTTTTTCGTTAAAAAGATGACAAGTAACATCATCATGTTTACTGGGATGTAATGCGTCAATTAAACCCTTCTGTATTCAACATTTTTATCTTGCATATTTTTTAAGTAATTTAGGAGTCCCAAACTGTGATATATGTGACATATCTTTACATTAGAAAGTTTTGATGCGATCTGAAAAACTAATTTATATTCTACGATATTTATTAGTATGTGTAAAATATGTTACTATATACAGGGTGAGTCACAACATTTCTGCTAGAGCTCGTGAGAAGGTAGAACGGATCGAGATAAACAGAAAAGTCCTGAACCATTTGCAATTTTCGCAATAGTTAACGAGTAATTAATTATCGAAAATTGTCGTCTTTGTCCTGCCCACTGTCCAATTCGAGCGCGTGGCGAGATGTGACCGCACGGCGATCGATATTGCCAGGCGAGGGGCGGGGACGCGAGACGCGGGAGCGGCGACGTAAGCTCGCCGGCAACGGCGCGCTGC
>NW_011956877.1:0-1330 GCF_000949405.1 Vollenhovia emeryi | reverse complement strand
TATCCTTTCCAGAAAAGTATATAGGTCCCGACCATCAAAATGACAGTTCCACTTTCGCATTTGCTCAAGGACCTTCGTCTCGTTCGGTCTGGCCTCGTCATTCACCGGGGTGGAATGTCGGACGCGTCTGAGTTGGTCCAACTCGACTTGTATTTGCTGCGCTTGCCGAAGTTGGTTCAGCTCGGTTTGCATTCTTTCCATGTCGCGGGTTCGGTCTACTTCTTCATTATAACCCGGGTCATCCTCCGGTTTGTTTTGGTATTCCTCCGGGTGCGATCGAATGTAAGCCACTAGCCTCTGTCGTAGTGTGGCCAAATGTCCCTCGGAGTCCACCTCTTTCTCGATTAATTCGAGCTGTACACGATCCTTCGATAGGGCATACACCCATGATACTCGCGGAACGGTCGCCATTATACTTAACGGGGGAAGACTCTATACACGGTTCCTAAACGGTACTTCCACGCGGAGTTTCGGATTCTACCTAGCTGTATCGGACTTATCCTTCCTCCAAGCGATCTAGTTCTTAGAAACTTTATACAATTTTTACACAGCAGGTCCCTGTTCGGGCGCCATGTAACGATACGCTTTCCTCGCCTTCCCCGGTTCTGGACTCCGGATTGTCGGACGGGATTCCGAAATCCGCTTAGGCTTCGCGTCACAATCAGACGCGCGGTTTTAATTTATCGGTCGGGAAAGCGAGCGTCGTTCGGTCGGTGTTTTGACGTGCTGTGTAACGGAAAAAAGGGATCCTCCGTTCCTCCTAATTGCCGAATATGCTCAGCTCCAGGGCCGTCGGGAGGAAAGGAGGACAAGATCTTAATTACGTAGTAAAAGGTAATCGCTTGGGGGAATCGGAAAATAAGTCGGACAGGTGTTTAAAGGTGAAATAACATGAACTAGGTTTATTCAGGAACGAATACAAAGGATTTCGTGGTGATTATAATAGGTCCGCCCTAGAATGAAAATACAAAGGAAAGAAAAAGGATTAATATTACAGTGAGTCCGCCCTGTGTTTAAATACAGAGAAAAACAGGATATGGTTAGTCGGAATCAATCGGAATACGGAAATAATAATGACAATACGGATTAATTACGGAGCACGAAAGTAAGTGAATACAATGTGGATCTACTACAAGGTACGGACAGTACAGAATCGATTCGGAGTAAGTACGCTACGGAGTTCTACGGAATACGGAAATAAATGGATATAATACGGAGTTTGATCGGAACACGAAAATAAACAGTACAATCCGGAATCAAAGTCGGAGTACGGAGATAATGGATAAAATACGGAGTACGGAAAATACGGAGTATATATAATGCGGATTAA
>NW_011956876.1:0-1330 GCF_000949405.1 Vollenhovia emeryi | reverse complement strand
GCCCCCCCGCTTGGCAAGCACGCGCGAGGTGTCCGCGAGGTCGGAGGCGCGGAACCCCTGAAAACCCCGACGCACTGAGCTTGGGGGCGAGTAGGGGGCTGGAGCCCAATGGCGGCGTGCGGTATCCCCCCGTCCTGTGGCATATGCCGACTCCCCCGAGGGAACTCGGGGGCCCGGGTTGCGCCGGCGTCCGTGGTCATGTCTCGCGGTCGGCGCGGCCCGGTGGGGGTATACCCCGGTCGGCGGAGCCTCGCGCGGAGTGGGGATTAACCAAAAATGGGTTCTCACACACATTTTTATGACGCAGAGGGAGGAGAGGAGGAGGAGGAGAACGCGCAACCGCGAACACCAGCGGTGGTCGCGCAGGTAGGAGCGCAGGATGGCGGGTCGGGCGAACACCAGCCCGGACCCTCAGGATCATCCGGCCCCACGATCGTGAGCGTCAAGATCGCTCGCCTGGACGTGAGCAAACTTGGGGTCCGAACACCTGGCCCCGAGGGCTCGAAAATCCGGGAGAGGAGGAAGAGGGACACCCGTCGAACCAGGTCTGACCCTTATGGTCAAGAATACCTGGAGGACGAGGAGGAGGACCCGACGGGCCTGGCCGGGAAGATCCGCAAGAGGACCGCGGGTTCCCCCTCCCCCTTTAGGAGTGCAGCCAACGAGTGGGAGACGGCGTCGAGTGTGGCGGGCAGCAGCGACGTCGTCGAGGACACCGACGACTCTGCCCATAAGGTGGACCCCGAGGGGGAGCGCGACTCCGACGTTAGCGTCAAGTCCCACACGTCCCGCTCGGGGGCCACCAAGAGAAGTAAAGGGGGTGGAAGGGGAAAAGCCCAAAGGTGAAGCGGCTCCCTGACACCTCCAGCGGGGAGGAGGAGAACCTCCTCCCTGAAAAGAAAGACGGCAGGGGCAGGCCGATCAAGACGGGAGAGGGCGTGGGGATGGATGTCCGGAAAAAGGCCAACAAAGAGCTCCACAAGACCAGGGCCGAGACGCGCGACCTGCAGATGATCCTGCAGGAAGACTATGATCCTCGGAGGTATGAGGGCGCGGAGAGGAGGAGGAAGGTTCGAGAGCTGGAGGAACAGGTCCCCCAACTACCCACCCGCGATCTTGTTGCGAAGGTGCTGGACTTCAGCAGCAGGATCGACGAGGCGGCCAGGAAAAGTAAAAACCCGAAGGGGGCTTACGCTGGCCTGATAAGGGACGCGGCCCTGTTCACCAGGGTCGCGGTGGACGCCCTATCAACAAGGGCTCGAGGAGAGGCGGGCGAGGTAGAGCCGATGAGGGAGGAGCTTGCGTCCCTCAAGGCTGCGATTGCGGACCT
>NW_011956875.1:0-1330 GCF_000949405.1 Vollenhovia emeryi | reverse complement strand
ATACCTAAAGCTAATCCTACTTACAGCTTATCCGAGGAAGTAGTATAAAGTGTAAAAGGTACACTGTAGTTGTACTTTGGTACGATTGGAAACCAACCAAAGTGTAAACCTTTTACACTTTATACTACTCCCTCGGATAAGCTGTAAGTAGGGTTAGCTTTAGGTATAGAAGCGAGTATCGGATGAGCCACAAGTAGGATCATCCCTAGGTGTAGAATGGGCAAAACCTCCAAAAACTGTATGCGACTCTGTCGGTAAATCAAACCACTCCAGCATCCCCTTAACAGCTACCAATTAAAGAATAGGGAATATCTCTATGCAAAGTGTCTGATAACAATATCGCTAATTGTAAAATAGTGATAGATTGGGTTAAACTGAAAAGATAAGTCATATGCCGCGTTGCAAAATTCGCAATAGTTATCGAGTAATTAATTTATATATCTGAGCGAATGAGGACATAGAATACGGTAGGCCGGACTTGTTTTATATTTCGGGTCGCTCGTCGTTCGCGTTCGCCGCCACGCTCGCCGCCCGCCTCGCGCTCCCCGCCGCGATCTCCGTTTTTTTCCCACCGCGTTGTATCTCGTGCGTCGCTCCACCTCCCGCTCATCGATCGATTATCTCACCTGGCTTCCAAGTCCAGCCTACCGTATTCTACGTCCTCATTCGCTCAGATGAATAAATTAATTACTCGATAACTATTGCAAATTTTGTAACGCGGCATATGACTTTTCTTCTCAGTTTAACCCAATCTACCACTATTTTATAATTAGCGACATTTTTATCAGACACCCTGTATAGTGATAAAAACAACTCTACAGACAATGTCTGTCTTGCACTTACAGAACTTATAAATTGTAAAGTTATTGATGGACCTTATCCATGCATTATATGTACATGTATACGATGTATAGTATTTTAATATGCGTCTTTCAACTACGAAGTTGACGAATAGCGATGCATATGTGCGTGATAATATGTCGTACTCATGTAAATCACCGATACATGTTATGCTCGATGCAAATTATTGATTGGCGTCGTCATCACAGTTTGCTACACTTTTGTGCATAACAGTATCTTGGCTTTACTACGAAAATATTTTGCTATCATTAAAATTATTCCTATTTACTAAAAATTATTTAAAAAACCAGTTAAACAAAATTTACAAAACAATTTATGTTCTTGTAATAATCAGAGAATTAAGCAGTAGGACTTGTTAAAAAATCTGCCATTGAATCTATAGAATAAAACCGTAAAATATATTGTCATTCAATTTTAATTAACCTCGAAATGGACGATATAAGCAGTTCATGTAACCCTTTAAAGCAGT
>NW_011956874.1:0-1330 GCF_000949405.1 Vollenhovia emeryi | reverse complement strand
AGGTGGATCGGCGACCGGTTCTCACTGGGGCGCCACACATCACCAACAGGGGCTGTCACCCCCTGGTGCAAAAACCGGTGGCCGGACTGACGGGTAGGAGGGGATGGGGGCGGAGGGGCATCTGCGCCCTGAAGCCCCACATCTCCGAACAGGAGGCCACCTTCCTCCTGTATAAATATTCAGAGGCTGGACCCGGGCCGGGCGATGGTATCCTCAGGTTTTAACGGAGGACCACACCCTGGCATAAATGGCGTGGCTGGATGGTGGAAGGGTACGACCCTGGGCAGACGGTTTTCCTGGGAACATCACGGCGGGTGTTGCCCACGCACCTGCCGCGCTGGGAGGACTCGCTCTCCCACTCGCCTGAGGAGGGACCCCTCATGCCCTCGATGCCTGGCCGGGGGGGCCGGCGCGGGGGCGGGGAGTCTGCTCAGTGGTACGACCCGACCGCCAACACTGGCGTCCGCCTAGTGAGAGTCCACCTCATCTCACTATAATATAACAGAACGGAGGATGGCTTTTATAAGGAGGCGATGTAGGTCGCCAAGTGACTATGGTCACTGGGTTGCTGGGCGAGCAGCGACGTTCAAGAGGGGGCTGCTGCGGCGGCCAATTTTGTGGGTGGAATCCCCGGCATTCTGCCGGGGTATACACTATCGATCTCTCCTGAGATGCACTCCCCCGTGGTGCGCCACCTTGACGTGGTGGGGGAGCTTAGGCGGGCGTTCGGCCTGGAACCGTCTGTGTGCCGCTTCAGGCTCCGGCGGTTCCATGGGCTGGGCGTCCGCTGACCAAGAGCGTACCACCCCTCCCTCCAGTTTATTGGGGGGGTATGGAGCCCGGCGACTCCGGTCTCGGCTGCCTCGACGGTCTTGTCGAGGTAGAACCGAGACCACTCGCCGGTAGGGGATGAGGTCCCCGACTTCAAACCTCCGGCTTCTGGGGCCGATAGGGGGGAGCTTGCTCCACCCACCGGACCGGGTCGCCTCCCCCTCGATTCCATTGCACGCCGGTGTTTCGGCAGAAATCGGGGGGAACCCGGGCGAGGAGGCAGGAATCCCAGTTGCCATTGCACGCCGGTCTTCCGGCAGGCGGCTGGGATTCGGGGGGAGGCCACCGTCTCCATTGCACGCCGGCTTTCCGGCAGGAGGCGGTGGCAAGGGGAGCGAGCTCCTCTGTCAGCGAGCTCGTCGTGGACGTGCTCGCGGGCGGAGGAGGGCCGGACCCCCGAGGCACTACAGGACGTGGTCCTGGCCGAAGGGTGGGCCGGAAGCCGTGGCCTCCCCGCGGTTGACTCGGACGTGGTCCGTTTCTTCCGGGGGGAGGGGCC
>NW_011956873.1:0-1330 GCF_000949405.1 Vollenhovia emeryi | reverse complement strand
GTCATAGTGGGCCTGGCCGTCTCCAGGAAACATTTTTCGTAGAAGCTTTGACCGGGATAGGGGCTGGCTACCCCGAAAAAGGCATCTCCTCTGCCCGGTCCTTATCTAGGGAACCTTAAAACCGGGGAAGTACCCCCACCGCGGTGGGGGTCCCATGATGGGCGAACCGGTATTACTAGTATCTGCCATTATGTCTTTTCATAACAAAAACCATGAAGGAGGAGGTAGGAAGGAAACGGGCAACTCCCATGGGGAGACCCGTCAAGAGGGAGCCAGCACATCGGCGAGGAAGACTCGCGGCACGAAACCGGGGCCGCTGAGCTCGAAACTGGCGAGGGAGATCCCACTCCCGTTGGACTCGGACGAGTCCGATTCAGAGGAGAGGGTCGAGGTCGACGTGGAGTACGACCCATCCACGGGCGACGAATCGTCTTCCGGCTCGTCGGTGGATCAGTCCACCGGCAAGAGGAAGAAGAGAGGGAGGCCCCCTAAAACGTACAAGGGCCTGAAGATGAAAGAGAAGAAGGCGTGCCGGCAAGAAACCAAAAAATTGAAGGCCGAAAAGGAGGCGTTAGAGGCGGTGCTCAATCCCAAAGTGGCACCCCGCAGCGCCACGACGGAGGACACCATCCGCCAGATGGAGGGGATGAACAACGCCCAAATCGCGGCGGAGATGTTGGAAAACATCGACGTGGTGATCAAGGTAGCCGAAAGATCCTCCAATCTAAAAGGCACCTTCGTTAAGGAGCTAAAAACCAGCTCCAGCAAGCTGAGGGCTGCAGCCGTTGTGGTGAGCAGGAAGACGGCCGGCTCCGCCAACGCGGCCCTAGAGGAAGAGACGGTGAGGCTGAGGGGAAGAGTGAGGACCCTTGAGGAGCAGGTGGGGAGACTCACGGCTCTCCTTCACAAGGAGAGGGAGGACAAAGCCAGCAAGGAGAGGACGAAGGTACCCGAGGAGGATATGGAGGTTGAGATGCAGGAAGTGCACCTCCCCAAGGTTCAAGACCAAAGCCCCGCGGATCTAGCCAATCCAGCGCGTACCAGAGCCCAGATTAAGAAGAAGGAGACGGAGAAGACGGAGGGAACAGCTGTAAACCCCGTACACCGCCCGGCCGTCGGAGGGACGAGAAAGAAGATGGAGGAGCCGACACCCGAAGCGGCCATGGAGGGTGTGCGGAGGGTGATGGAGGGGATCTCCTTAAAAGAATTAGTGAAGGGAGACCCGAAGGCGATAAGGCGAAACCTGGAGAATGTGATCATCAGGTGCCAAGGAGCCTTAACCCGTATCCCGCGGAGTTTGGAAGCAGGGAGCAACGTAAGAAGCCTACCT
>NW_011956872.1:0-1330 GCF_000949405.1 Vollenhovia emeryi | reverse complement strand
TATCGGGCGGGGGGGATGTCGAGGCATTACTAAGCCTTATCCCCCCCGTCCGATGGGGCCTCCACTTCCATGGCCTCCGCTTCGTCGGAGGCCTCTCCCTTGCGCCCCTTCTGGCGCGGCTGGCGCTGCGGCTTGGGCGATTCTTCGCCCAACCCGCAGCGCGGCTCCACCCTTTCCTCCTCCGCCGGCTGGACTTCAGCCGGGGGGGGAGGCGCCGTGCCCGGCGCCCTCACTTGGGCACCCGGCGGGCGTCCGCGCACGTTGCGCTGGGTGCAGGTGTTCGCACCCAGCACGTGTGCCGCCGGCCTGCCCTTGTCCGTGCAAAGCGGACACTTCGGGGCAGACCGGCAGCCGCGGGAGGCGTGACCGGTCTCTCCGCACCGGTAACACCGCCCGCCGCGGTCCACCTCGCCGGGGCACGTCGCCCTCGTGTGACCCCTCTCGAGGCATTTGTGGCAGCGCATAGGCCGCGCCTCGAGAAGGGTCACCCCGGCCGTCACCCAGCCGGCCCTGATACGCCCCATTTGGGCGACCTCTTTCGCGGAGGTGAGGGGGAGGCGGGCCCAGAGGCTGAACGTGCCCCCAGCGGCCGGCTGCAGCGCCCCGCACTGGACGTCGGAGACGCTGCACCGCGCCGCCTCGGCCACCCACCCCCTCACCTCCTCGACTTCCGCGGAATCGTCGAGACCCCGCAGGCGGATCTCCGCCATCTTGCGGGGTCTCGTGATTCGCGTTTCCGCCTCGTCGGGGAGGGCCAGCCTGATCCGCTCCGCAAGCAGATTGGCCTTCTCGGCGTGGCCCTCCCCGAACACCTCTATCACCCTGGCACCGGTGGCCCCGGGTCTGATGCCGACCCGGCCACCGATGCCAAGCTCCTCGAGAGGGATGGTCTCTCTGAGGAGCTTTAGGGTCCCGCGGTAGTCGCCGTCGGCTCGCGTGAGCACGACGGCCGACGTCCGCGGGGCCCTCCGCCTGGGGGCCCTCCCCGGAGCCCCCCCGGTCTTCCCCTTCGTCGGGGGAGTGGGGGGCGCTGCTCCGGAGGAGGCCCTGGCCGCCTTTTTTTGGGCAGCCTTAGCTTTTCTCCCCAGCACCGTCGCGAACGTGTCAACGCCCGCGACGGGCTGGGGGGGCTTGGCGGTCCCCTGAGCCCGGGGCGCCGCCGCCTCCGCTTGTTGCGGCTGCCGCGTAGGGGGGGCCTTCTTCTTCCCCTTCTTCTTCTTCTTCTTCTTACCGGCCCCCCCCGCGACGTTCGCAACCTCCCCCAGAGGGGGATCCTTCCTCCCTGCTCCGGACCCTCGATCGGCCCCGGGAACCGGGCGGTCCCCCGCGG
>NW_011956871.1:0-1330 GCF_000949405.1 Vollenhovia emeryi | reverse complement strand
TTGTTCTGTAGAGCAGATAATTTTCCATCATTTGTAAGTCCATACGCACACAAAAATATTGTGCTTTACAGAAATACGCAAACCCAATACAAACTTATTTTCTTCATAACTTTTAACAAACAATGAGCGACGGGAATGGGCAATGACCTTGACCTCCTTGGGGGTCAAGGTCAACATCAAGGTCAAACGGAAGTTGATTGGCGGGTGCTAAGTTAAAGGAAACATTTACCCTAACTTCTTACAATTATCTCGCGAATTAGGCATATGTAATACAAATTCAACATTTATCGTTGATGCACAAAATGTATTGTTTATTTTTGATATGCCCCATTTAATTAAAGCAACACGTAATAATTTTTTAAAATATAATTTGAATTTTCAGAACAAGTTTGCATCATGGAATTATATAGATCAATTTTATTTAAAAGATTCTAAGCAATGGATTAAAGCAGCTCCTAAATTATCTCCAATTCATGTTCAACCCAATAATTTTGCAAGAATGAAAGTTAAATACGCGGTGCAAATTTTGAGTAACCATGTAGCTGCAGGTATGTGCACGCTAATGTCTACAGGCTGTCTCCTACCTGAAGCAATTGGAACAATAGAATTTATTGACCGTTTCGATAAACTGTTTGATATTTTAAATTCATTTTCTACAATTAGTTCAAAAGAATACGGAAAAGTTTTTATCGGAAGCACGAAACAATTAGAATTTTTACAAGAAACATTGAAGTTCTTACAAGATATCAAAGCTACTACTAACAATAATAAAACTGTAAAAATTAAATGTTTTGACTGCTGGCAGGTCACTATTAATAGTATTATACAATTATGGGAAATATTAAAAACTTTCAATTTTCCTTATCTACAAACTCGTAGAATAAATCAAGATTGTCTCGAAAATTTTTTTGGCTCTATTCGACAACAAGGCGGTAATTCTGTAAATCCGACTCCTATACAATTTAGACGTGCTTTTAAAAAATTATTTAGTATTAAATTATTACAACATTGTGATACAAAAAATTGTGCCCCAGATTCTGATGAAATATTAAATCTTATGGAAACATCAGATCTGTACCCTACAACTTCCGACTGCAACACATTACATACAAATATAATTTTAAATGTTCCTACACATGAATATCGTTCTATGGACTTGCCAGAACAAAATGCATTTAAATACGTTTGTGGTTATTTAATGAAAAGATGTTTAGCGATATATTCATGTGAAGCGTGTACAAATTATATTAATGAAAATACTCCTATTTTAGATAATACTACTCTATACTGTTCATTTCGCGATTATGGGTCTGTTACGTCCAGTGGACTT
>NW_011956870.1:0-1330 GCF_000949405.1 Vollenhovia emeryi | reverse complement strand
CTCTCTTCGTCTTGGGGGTAAGCGCGTTGCGATTGTTTGTATTTATCGGCCACCTCGTTCTCCGGCATCTAATCTTAGCTACATAGACTCATGTTTGTCCCATGCTGTTACTGTTGTGGATGAGATTATTTGCGTGGGTGATTTCAACATCGACATGAGTCGTTCCGGGGGATCCTGGTGCCAGATGATTGCATGATATTGCGATGCATCTCTCTCTTGGTCAGCTTATCGATGCTCCAACTCGTATAACGCGTGACTCAGCGTCTATCCTAGATCTTATTTTTGTATCGCGAGGACTCGATGTTACTAAATATGGAGTTGTAGATGCTCTCGGCATAAGTGATCATCAGCTTGTTCTTGTGGCATTGCGATCCGATATGGCGAAGAGTACTGCGCGTCACCTGCTCTCTCGTAACCTCAGATCTATTCAATCTTGTGACATTGATCTTGAGTTGAGTTGGATTGACTGGTCACCGCTTTTTGGGGCGACTCATGTTGATGTTATGGTCACCTATTTTACGACATCACTTATGACGATATTTGATCGTCTTGCGCCACTTACAGCTAGGCGTGTCTCTCGTCCTCCTGCCCCGTGGCTGAATACAGCTGTCAGGAGTCTTATTAAATTGAAGCGTCGCGCATTACTTAAATTTAGGCGTACTAGATCTCCTGTGGACTGGCAGAGCTACAGATCACTGCGTAACGATGTAAATTACGCCATCTGTCGTGAGAAGAAATCCTTTCTCACATCCTCGCTCTCCTCCAACTCAACTCGGCAATTTTGGCGGAATCTTGCTGTACTTGGCGCAAGATCCTCTTCTTCTACCTTACCTATACATCTCCTTAATCCTTCCTTAATTAATAACCACTTTATCGACTCCTTGCCCAATTCTTCCTGTTCTCCTGACACACTTTCTAACCTTCTGTCTTCCTTATGTATAGTATCTGATACTTTTAACTTCTCACCTATCTCTCCTACTGAACTCTACAATGTTATTAGGCGCATAAGACTTACTTCCTCTGGCCCCTATGATCTGTCTGGTCATATGCTATTATTATGTCTTCCTCATTGTCTTGATCTTTTACTCCATATCCTGAATTACTCCCTCTCTTCCAATACTTTTCGGTCGTCCTGGAAACGTTCCATTGTTCTCCCGATCCCGAAAACACGCGACCCTTCCTCTCTCTCTGATCTCCGTCCTATCTCTCTACCACCTTTCCTGTTGTGACATCCCCGCTAGATTATAAGAGAACGCTCGACAAATATTTTTCCTTCACATTAATTTCTTTCCCTTCAAATTAATTCTTTTCCTTTTTCCTAACGAACTCC
>NW_011956869.1:0-1330 GCF_000949405.1 Vollenhovia emeryi | reverse complement strand
GTGAAGACAGTGTGTTCCGCCCCCCCCCCCTTCGGGGGGCTCCACTTCGTTAAAAATAACCCTACCCACCCTATGTCAGAAGTGTGGAGTGGATCTCGCTTCACGTGGAAAGTCGAAAACCCATGTTGTGTCGCTACATTTCGTCGGTATGACAGATTTCCTAACTCTAAAAGTTGTCAACTTTAACAATTAATATCTCGCTTCGCAGGGCAGAGCAACGATTTTGTCTGAAGAAAAAGTTGTTTCTCGTTGAAAAACGCGTCGAATGAGACCAATTTGATTGATTTTGGAGGTGGAGCAGCTATACTGAAAAATTACCAATTCCAAACTTTTTTTGTTAATAACTTTCTAACGAATAACGACCGCCGGCTAAAAACTTCTAAGAGTTACTCAGAAGGGTGACCTTGACAACATATGTCAAGGTCAAGGTCATCGGCAGGTGGGGTCTTTTTATGCACATTTACCATAAACAGTATACCTAGTCTACAGTAATATATAAAACGTTTAATTAAAAAATATCACAATTAACATGAACAATATACAGCGGATAATTATCTTCTTACGTTAATCGAATTTTTATTAATATACAAATTTGACAAAATTATAGGAGGTGTTTGGCCAACAGAGGGAATGCTGACAGGGCTTGACTGGATTAGCTACATATGGCCAACTACATTGCCCTCCCAATCTTTGAGGGGAATCATTTACAAAAATTCTTCCATTTCTGATTCGGAAGTTTATATTGGTTTTATAATAACATTAGGGTGGACAGTGCTGTTCTTTGTCGTAACTATATTTGGTATAAAATTGAAATCGTAGTATTATTAGAGGTTTTTGTCTACATTATATAAATACAGTCTTGCATTGTTTACAAACTGCAGTAGATAAATGTGCAGAGTGAGACTTTAAAAGTCTTATTGATTTATGTGTTTAAGGAAATATATAATTATTTGTATTGTTGCCAGTATATGTATAATTAGCAAATGTAGAGATCATTATTAGACGACCCAAGTGGCAAACAGCGTGAAGTATTTATTTCATAGGTTACATCCAACATTTTTACCATCCGGATTGTAGTCAGACTTGCTTTGTAACACGTATCTTGGTGACAGGTGCCTTAACGCGCGCGCGAAATACATGTGTTTAATTTTATAGTTAAATTTTGTTTGATACGTCCTGACTTCTGGTATTTTAAATCCTTAAAAATGAACGCAATCCGGTGATCAAAATGTTGGATGTAAGCTATTAAAGAAATAATTTACACCATCTGCCACTTGGGTAGTTGGTCGTCTAATAATCCTCTCCCCTACACTTTATAATTAGTTTCTCC
>NW_011956868.1:0-1330 GCF_000949405.1 Vollenhovia emeryi | reverse complement strand
ATAGGTAATGAATATCTCAGAAACCATAAAAAACTAAGGACCAGCCATCAGTTACCGATAGCAACACTTATTGTTAGTGTCTAACTAGTTTTTTAGATTAATATAAAAACTGATTATTAAAACTGAAGAATATAATCAGTATCTGACAAACCGATAAAAAAACTGTCATCAGTTACTGATGGCAACGCACTCAGTGTCTAACCAGTTTTTTAGTGTATTGTAGAAACTGATTATTAAAACTGCAAGTCAACTGAAAAGCATTACCAGTAACTGACTTTCGTAATCAGTCACTGATAGAACGTCACAAGTTACCGATTCAACTTCATCGGTTACTGGTACAGCTGCTCAGTTCTTTTTCTTAAGGGCAGAGAATACAGTGTATGATTTGTATATTTGTAAATAAATTGTTCCGTAAAGCAGATAATGTACAGTGTATGATTAGAATATAAATGTTTGATACTACATGGATTTTGGTGTAAAGCAGAAAATACAGTGTATGATTTGTATACTTGCAGAAAAATTTTTCTGTAAAGCAGATAATACAGTGTATGATTAGAATATAAATGTTTGATACTAGATGGATTTTGGTGTAAAGCAGAGTATACAGTGTATGATTTGTATACTTGTAGATAAATTTTTATGTAGAGCAGATAATACAGTGTATTATTAGAACCCAGTAAACAGTGGATATTCTACAGGGTGAGGGAAAAGTACCGGACCGGTGAAATATCTCGACAAATATAGGAGATACGGAAAAATGTTTCAGACAAAAGTTATACGGTTTTAAAAGGGCTATATAATGGTAAAATAAATTTTCGAAAAAATTAATTTTTTATGGTTATATAGAGGTCGCCGTCATTTTTTTAATGGAACTCCCTACTGTTTATTATACTATTTTATTCTACTAATTAATATGAACAACTTTTGTCTGAAACATTTTTTTATTTGCCTAATACTTTTTGAGATATTCAAGAGAAAATTTATAACTTTTTCAATATTTAGCTTATAATCTCTCGATAACTGTTTGTCGGAGGGAAAAGTAGTACAGGACTTTTTTACTTGATTTAGTCTCAGGAATATGCTGTTGCAATGGTGTTTAAATTATTGAAAAATTTTGTGTATGTAAATTGTGTGTTGCAATATTGGAACACTTTTACAACAGCATATTCCTGAGACTAAATCAAGTAAAAAAAGTCCTGTACTACTTTTCCCTCCGACAAACAGTTATCGAGAGATTATAAGCTAAACATTGAAAAAGTTATAAATTTTCTCTTGAATATCTCAAAAAGTATTAGGCAAATCAAAAAATGTTTCAGACAAAGTTGTTCAT
>NW_011956867.1:0-1329 GCF_000949405.1 Vollenhovia emeryi | reverse complement strand
CATAAACAGATACATGCATGCACAAATAAACATAAAATTATTCGTATAATAAACGAGACAAACATGTAAAATTATTATGTCATAGCCAATAGCAATTATATCTATAGAATTTAGAAGAATAATATAAGGTCAAATACAAATTAACACACAGAGTATTTTCAAGAAAGCAAATCAGGTTTCTTAGCGGGTAATATGTTCTCGAACAGAAAAAAACGAATAAAAGAGTACCGTAATATTACACAACAACGTGGAGAATGAAGAATTAAGAATTGTAGCAACAGTATATAACCAATGTGAATAAATAAGGAGAACAAATGTCCTCAGCATTCAGACGCAATTTATAAAGAAATGAATATTGATAGGTTTTCTGCCGCGTAACTCGACTGTCCGATGTAATCGAACGCGTCTATAGCAATTAAGTCAAGGGGCTGTATATTTTAGTACAGCAATAGCGATAAGAGAAGGCTTTATTTGAAGAATTCAGAGGTGCTCGCAATGAGCTTGCAATTGCGTAAAATACGCTTATTCCGGCGAAGCCGAAACGGAATCGGTGGAAGGTACTTATCGGTTCGTGGAAGCTCGAGAATATCGCTAGTTTTAGGAAACGTCCTTCCTTCTAATATCCATTGAATTATAGCGGCAGACAACTCGTCAACTCTGAATCTCGGATGGAATGTATTCCTGCGAGCAGCTCTTCCGTCTTGTATCCACTCGCTTTCCGTCGTTGAAAGCCCGGCGGCAGGGTGACGTCCACCGTCCTTGCACCGTCGATGCCTGAATTTATCGGGCAACGCACACACCCTCGACTTCCTTAAAGGTTACAAATCCGAAAGATCACAAGCTACGGTTAAAAATACTAAGACTCTATCCGAAACACGAACTATCTCGATCGCTTCCTTAGACCGAATGAACGACGCACGCTTTTTCTTCCGCTTCCGAGCCTCGCTCGTTGCCCCGCAACTTTCCGATCAGCAATCGACGATCGGCGTTCGCATTTCCCCGCGTCTCACGCACCGCTGTTGCTATCCGGCTCGTCGTGCAAGCGCGCCAAGACGCAGAAAGCTCGGCTTTTTCAAACAGCATGACTGGTGTCATTCTTAATATGACAATTTATTGATTATATATAAAATCCTTTATATTAGTAGGACCGTAATGGTTATACTGTTAAGACAGACATTATAACGGATATTGTAAAAGGATTTGGTCATATATATTTAAAGCGGACAAGAGTTACCATAGCAACTGATTTTCTTTTGTCAATCAATCCCAGTCAGAAATTTCTCATCGATCGACGTCGAAACGATGTCGACGAAGCGACGTCAATATGGC
>NW_011956866.1:0-1329 GCF_000949405.1 Vollenhovia emeryi | reverse complement strand
TAAACACGCCGTGGTCGGTTGTAGCCGCGGATATTATGGGTCCGTTTCCCGCTTCACGCAGTGGCTTCGTGTATTTGTTAGTCATCCAGGATCTTTTCACTAAATGGATCGAGTGTTGTCCGCTCCGTAAGGCAAACGGCAAAAAGATTCGAGAGGCTATCGCGGACTTAGTAATAAATCGCTGGGGGACGCCGCGTGTCTTATTAACCGATAACGGCACAGAGTTTGTTAACCGAGATTTGAAAGCTCTCGCGGAAGAATTTGGCATTACTCGCGTGACGGTACCGCCGTATCACCCTCAGGCGAACCCCGTCGAGCGAGTGAATCGCGTAGTAAAAACCATGATTACGGCATTTCTCGAGCGCGACCACAGGGAGTGGGACGTTCATCTGGCAGAATTTCGATTCGCGTATAATACCGCATTCCACACCTCCTTACAGGCTACGCCTGCCTTCTTGAATTTCGGACGGGAACCCGCCCCGGCCAACGCGCGCGCGGAGGGAGCCGAGCCCGAGCTAGAAGTAGACGACAGCGATACCGCTAACTGGAGAGAGCGCATGGAGCGTGTTCAGGCTTTGCGAGACTGGGTAATCGAAAACTTAGATGCGGCGCACCAGAAACAGGCGCATTATTATAATCTGCGTCGACGGGATCGACGCTCTGCGATTGGCGATCGGGTGTTAAAGCGACAGCATGTATTGTCGTCCGCTGCGCATGCCGTAGCAGCGAAACTGGCCACGAAGTATCATGGGCCGTTCACCGTGGCGAAGGTACTATCACCCGTGGTGTACGAGGTGGTGGACTCGGAGGGAAAAGCGCATGGGAAAATACATGTAAAAGACTTGAAACCCTATGTGGCTTGACCTGCGTTGTAGGTATTGTTTTCGTATCGTCTCGTCGGGCCGAAGAGGATGTCGGCGGAACAGGCGCTGCGGGCGACGGCGGAGCTGTTGGAGGAGGCGGCCGCGCGGAACCCGGACTTCTGGCGGAGGCTGCGCGAGGAGATCGGCCGGGTACGGCTGAACAGCGGCGGGCGCCAGAGTCGGGCTACCCAGACGGCGGGCCCCATCGTCGACGTCGGGGTGCAGGCGGGCCCAGCGACGGCCGAGCGGGCCGTGCAGACGGACGCACCGGAGGAGGAGACGCGTCCGGTCCGGGGCATCGAGCGGGCCGTGCAGACCGACGCGCCGGAGGAGGAGGCACGTCCGGTCCCGGACGCCGAGCGAGCGGTGCCGACGGACACGCCGGAGGAAGAGGCCCGTCCCGTCCCGAGCCCCCGGCGGGCCGCATCGCCCGACACGCCGCGGGCCAACTGGAGCGGCGCCATAG
>NW_011956865.1:0-1329 GCF_000949405.1 Vollenhovia emeryi | reverse complement strand
TGACCCATATACAACCTTTAATGGACGTGAAGTGGACATGATAAAAGGAATCATATACAGGATTATAAATATTAATATAAATAATATAAACAGTGAAATGTAAATATGAATATAAACATTATATTATAAAATATATGTAATAAAATACATTGTTATTATAATCCAAATACAATCTACATTCTAGATTCATAAGTTAATACTTATTACATTGTCATAAAGTAAAATAATAAATTGTCATATAGTAAAATAATATTATAGTTTTGCCAAAAACCATGTCTTATACAATATATTGCTCGGAATTACGTCAAATTTTTTTCTTCTTTATCTGCTCTTTCCTTTGCACGTCTCAACCATGCCTTGATAGCTTCTTCAATTTCTTTTCTATTTGTTACTGCTTTGCATAATTGACCACTTTCTAAAATAAATAGAAAAAATATAATAGACACATATTCAAGTGTATATTATTAGTGTTTTATATTCAGATATTTTGATAACATTGATAATATAGATGTTTACCTAATAATACATTTGCCAAAGTTAATTTTCCAAAGATTTGTTTTTTCTTCGCACCATGCCAGCTATATCGTTCAGCAAATCGATTTTTGAGCAGAAGCGACACACATCGTTTTACGAAATCATATGGCGTAGTTCCTCCTATCTTGGATAATTCTTTTACCTAAACACATATGTAAACCATATGTAATTAATAATTAATTGATAATGAAAACTTGGATTGAAGATACAAAAAAGAATATACATAGAACATACAGTAGATAGAAAGCGATTCGGTTCTCGGAGATACTCTTCCACCTCATTCAACTCTTCCATACATTTTAAAGGAAAATGGAATGTACTTAAAAATGTAGCCTCATTTTCATTTAGTTTATCTACATCTTTCTGCAAAAGGGCAACTTTTAATTCCTCGCAGCAGTCTCTTGTAACTTGACTGAGTAAAAATAATTCTTTAAAAATCCTACGAAACTTCTCATCTGAAAACAATGATAAAAAGATTTAATATAAATACAAATGTTGCCTAGACATGTCCGCAAACAAGTTTAACAATATCTTTAGCACTTATATTGTAATTCATAAGAAAACTGTTCGCAGGTTTATTAGGTGATATATATACAAAGTCGCTTAAAAAGCTAGATTATAATTGTGAATCTGAGATTGTAAGTGTGAATCTAACAAGAAAAACAGATTTTAGCACTTATTTTGCACATACGGATAAATAATTGTAGATATGACAAAAACATACTCACAGTATTATGTACGAGAGAATTTACCCTCTGATGTACTCGTATATGTTCGGATCGTCATATACATACA
>NW_011956864.1:0-1329 GCF_000949405.1 Vollenhovia emeryi | reverse complement strand
GGGGGGGGGGGGGGGGAGGAAGAAAAAAAAAAAAGTAAAGTAAAGTAAAGTAAAGTGTGCAAATTAGAAATTTGTACATGGCTTCCTCATAGAGGAAGGTTTAGGAGCGAAATCTAATTTTTTCGATGTTTCTTGAAAGTGTGCAAATTAGAAATTTGCATATTGCTTCCTCATCATTGAAGCGTGCAAATTGGAAATTTGCACATTTCTTCCTCATCATTAAAGTAGGCAAATTAGAAATTTGTACATTGCTTCCATTGTTATGGCTTCCTTATAGAGGAAGCTTTAAGAGAGAAATCTAACTTTACTACGATGTTTCTTGAAAGTATTCAAATTATTCTTATTTTGCTCTTAAAGCTTCCTCTATGAGGAAGCCATGTGCAAATTTCTAATTTGCACACTTTACTTTACTTTACTTTACTTTTTTCTAATTATATATTATATTGTTCTTCAGTTTTTCAATCCAAATTTCATATATAATTCATTAAAATATGATTAATTAGTTCTTGAGTTATAGACATTTGAAATTTTTGGAAATCATTATTAAAGAAAATTTGCGATAGTTACACCAACCAGACATTTCTAAAAAAAAATTAATATTAGGACTTTTTGCTTATACTAATGTATACATTTCACCATTACATTTTGTAGCATCACTTTTGAAACACCCAGTATAATGAAAAAGTGTTCATGTACGGATTCCGCGAAATTTCAAACATCTATAACTCAAGAACTAATCTACCGAATATTAATAAATTATATATGAAATAGGGGTAGAAAAGACTGGAAAGAGTAATAGAATTAGAAGTAGCCCGATATCTCAAAATTTGCAAAAGTTAGAGCAACCACAGACATTTCTCAAAAAATTCAAAATTTTTTCAAAAAGAAATCCGTTTACCGATCATCGCAAGAATCAATACCAACCTTCCTTTAGTGATTCTCGACGTTTTAAAAAAAAAATTAGCCCGATATCTCAAAATTTACGGACGTTAGTGCAGTCACAGACATTCGAATGCGTACATACACACATACACACACACACACACACACACACACACACACATACAGACATTTTGTAAAAATATGATTTTTTGACGTTTTAAAACATTTTAAACATATTGCCAAAGAAAACTGGAAAAAAAATTTTTTCACGAAAACAAAGCTTCCTCTACGAGGAAGCAAAAAGGCATTGCGAGTTCATTGTTGTCGCTTTTCCGCGATGCCGATTGGCTCTCTCGAAACTCGATCGAGTTTCGATCTTGTTGCGAGTCGTTCTCTTCGACTCGCGGTTTTGACAGTTTGTATTTAAGAGGGTTATTTTGACAGTTT
>NW_011956863.1:0-1336 GCF_000949405.1 Vollenhovia emeryi | reverse complement strand
GTTGCGAGCCGGAAGAAGATGTTGGCGGTGGTGGCGGATTGGAAACTGAATATGATGCTAACGCTAAATTAGCTTGAGCTAGTTGACGACGTAGCTCCGCGCATTCATCCGTGGTTGAGACATCTTTCCCTGCCGCCGTTTCGTGAGTCTCCATCGATATACTGTAAAATAAAAGAAATTAGTTTCTTTAATTTAATGATTTACAGATTTTTGAAATTTGTTCAAATTACTTTTCTGATTAGTATACTTTTACAATTCTTACTGCTGTCAATTAGAGGATGTTAGGTGATTATCGTCAATTGTCTGAATATATCGATAACAAATTGTCGATAATCACTTAACATCCTCTAATTGACAGCAGTCAGAATTGTAAAAGTGTCCTAATCAGAAAAGTAATTTGAAAAAATTTCAAAAATCTGTAAATTATTAAATTAAAGAAACTAATTTCTTTTATTTTACAGTATATCGATGGAGACGCACGAAACGGCGGCAGGGAAAGATGTCTCAACCACGGATGAATGCGCGGAGCTACGTCGTCAACTAGCTCTAGCTAATTTAGCGTTAGCATCATATTCAGTTTCCAATCCGCCACCACCGCCAACATCTTCTTCCGGCTCGCAACATTCAGTTTCCAATCCGCCACCACCGCCAACATCTTCTTCCGGCTCGCAACAACTGCAGGCACATTGCGGATCAAACCTACCTCCGCTACCCCCTGATCCTCCGCCAGTCCCACAAGGATTGCTTACCTCACAAAATCAAGAATTGAACAACGGACAAATCGTTCTTTATAAACGTTAGTATATATTAAAATATATCTAAACTCTCTTTTCATCTTAAAAAAAATTTATTCTTTAATACAGCACGATGGCAGCGCGCTGGACGCGGACGCGAAACAAAGCGTGGATACTGGCGCGGACGGGGAACTCGATTTTGGTCCAGACGCGGACGTGGCTTCGGCCGTGGTAACTTTGAAAGAAATATTGTATACAACAATTTTTATTATTAAAATAACATCCCGACTGAGTTCAAAATATTGTATTTTCCGAATTATCGTTTAGTTATTTAATGTTTACGAATTAGAGAATAAATATTGTTTGTTAATGATTAAAAAATAATAAATGTATAATTTAAATTTAAAAAAAATATATTTTACACTGAAAGTATAATCGATGCCTCGTTTTATTTATATCGAAGTAGATAAAAAGCCGAAGGCAGGTGAGGGAGATGAATAATGTAGTCATATATTGCAGAGTGACCGGGGGAGAGAGGGGGAGAGAGAGCTAGCGCGCGCGCGCGCGCGCGCGAGAGAGAGAGAGAGAGAGAGAGAGAGAGA
>NW_011956862.1:0-1328 GCF_000949405.1 Vollenhovia emeryi | reverse complement strand
CTTCACTTTCTCGACGTCTCTCCCTTCGCCTTACTCTCCTCCGTCTCCTCCCTTCTTACCTCCTCTCTCCGTCTCTCTCACCTCTCCTTCGTTCTTCTCCTCTCCTACTTTCTCCCTTCTGTCTTCTTCTCTTCCACCTTTCCTTCACTATCTGCCTCCGTCTTCCTTTACGCCTCTGTCACTGCCTTTTCTTGGTCTTACCGCTCGTCTTGCCGCCTGGTGCAGGCGGTGCGCCTGCCCCTCTCGTGCGCCTTCCGTACTCCCAAGCCCCTTCCCCTTCCACCTCCTCCTCTTCTGCTGGCTCGACTGCTCGAGCTCGAACACACTCCTCCTGCCGAATCGATCTCTCGAACTCTCCAGCCAATCTCCTTTCTCTCTCCACAGTCGATCTCTCGCGCCCGCTCTCGATCTCTCACTTCTCTCCACCAATCCTCTTCTTTCTCCATGCTGCTCTCTCTCTCCCCTGCTCCCCTCTCCTCCTCCTCCTTCCTTAGTCCAGAATCGCCGACTCATTGCCGCTTCACCTTTTCCGCTTCGATTTCTCCTCCGCCTTCCGCCTATTCTTCTCGCCTCCATGTCCTCTGGTTCCTCTCTCGTTCCTCTCACTCTCACTTCCTCCTCCTTCCTCACACTCCACCTTTACACCTCACTTCCGACACTTCTTTCACCGCCTTCCTTCACCAACCTCTTTTCTCCTCGCCATCTTTACCCCCTCCCCCCCTTAGATTGCACGTTAATTACTGCTTTTTTCAGTTTTATTTCTCGCGGTAATTCGACGTAACACCCCGCGTGCAGTGGATTGTACTTGTTTATATTAATTATCAAATTGTGTATGCGCGCTAACGCCCACCCACTATCGCGTTCCTGAAACTCTTCAAGGGACGCTAAGGTAGGCTCGATGACGCGCTGCTCGTACCACTCGCGCAAATCTGTCATACGAAAGAGTTCACAGTTTCGCGTGTTAATACTTTTGTTCGCACGTTTTTCACATGACACAAATTCACCGTTGAAGGTAGTGTTCACTTTTACGCTGTTGCGTATTTGTAAAACCTCTTGCACTCGCTCGAACACTATATCGCAAGCGTCTTCCAAAAATTGTCGCGGCTCGATATAGTCTGTGTTAATCACCACACCAGTCAAAATACGATTTTCAAACGCGGTATCGATTTCTCGCCAAACGAGTCTCTCCGCGCCACCGCCTGCATAATTACCACCGCCTGCATAATTACCACCGATGTGTATAAAGCGTCTCTCCAATAAAGTCTGCGCCTACGAGTCGCACGATGTTCGCCACCACAGATTGCTTGTGTCCGATCGAGAGCCGCGGA
>NW_011956861.1:0-1328 GCF_000949405.1 Vollenhovia emeryi | reverse complement strand
TATTAAGCGCAGTCTCAAGTTCATGGGATCAGCCATTGTTGAGAAAAAAATATCTGAGGGCCCGTCAAGTCGTGTACTCGCGTAAACTTACACGGTCGGTCTCGCGCGCGTGGTACTAGCTTCGCTTACACTTGGCGCGAGACACTACCGTGTCTCGTGATCACCTAAAAAACTTACCTTTTTAAAAAAAGGTAAAAAAAAGCACCAAGTCTAAGCTCCAATTCAACCGAATATATTTTGTTACTCTATCTTTTTTGCAAAAGTATAATCTCTACAAAAATATCTTTACTGCAAAAGTATCTTCTTTACAAAAATAGTGTCTCCACAAAAATCTTCTGTACAAAAATATCTTCTCTACAAAACTATCTTCTCTACAAAAGTAATGATATCAACAAATTGCGCCAAATAAAACAGCGGATATTTATACAAACTAGTTGCTTTAGCATTAGATTTTGATTAAAAAATGTTATATTTCTTAAAAAATCAAACTAAAGATTTTATTGGAAAAAATAATCGAGTTAATAATAAAACACCGATGAAAAGAATAGCAACTATTTAGAAATTTAGAAACTCTGTATCTGTTCAGGCGAATTAAGGCCTGTGTCCATGACGCTAGTACTTGGTCCAAGTTCTAATTCCGCGAAATATGTAGCCAATCAATGTAGCTGTCCCACAAAAGCTGTAAGTTGATTGGCTACGCAATTCTCAAAACTAGAACTTGGACCAAGTACTAGCGTCATCGAGCTATAGCTTATCATCGACCATAGCTGGCAATGTGTTTTTTCAACACATAAAATTTATTGCGAAAAATATTACCTCAGCCAGGGTTTTTTTAACACTTAACACTAAGTTTAAACAATGATAAGTATTTTTCACAAAACGACCTACACTGGCCAATGCTTTTATTCAATATAAAAACGATGTTTCGGTCCTAGATTTGGACACTCTTTTCAAATAATCTGTAATCGTATATAACTCGTCACTAAGCTTATATATAAAATAAATACAGTATAAAATGTAGACTAAGGGAGATTATAACATGAGTAAATCGTGAATCTATACCTGTTTTGTAATTATCACTGATCTCGTATCATTCGTTTGGCCAATATCGCTATGTTAGTAGACTGTGTACAAGCAAGAGAGTTAATAATTATCAAGAAAGAATATAGACGGATCAGAATAAATAAATTTGTACTCGTGTTTAACAGTTAACAATGAAACTTCAATTGACTTTGCACTCTCCAACCAAAGAGTGCAATCAAATTTTCTCCTTATTCTTTTAACTAATATGTAAATTAATTTATTTAGTTTATATTTATTCTTATTTT
>NW_011956860.1:0-1328 GCF_000949405.1 Vollenhovia emeryi | reverse complement strand
CCACTGGCCATTTTGTCATCCCTGAGCGCGCGAAATTCTAGCTTTGCTATTCGAGATGTTTAAACTGTTCCCATTTGAAAACTATTATAGCCTCGACTTTTTCGTATTAGAATTTTCATCTCAAAATGTTACAAAGTACTTGTCATTAAAATATTTATCGCCAGTTTAGGTACACCCTGTATATTTATGGTAATATGTACATTATGGTAATGCATCATATAAAATATCCATAGCAAAAGCTAATAATTCACAATCAATAAAATAAAGATTATTTGCTATTTGTAATATATTTTTATATAATTATAAAACTTTAAGTAATATTTGTAACGTATTTTTATATAATTATAAACCTTTAAGTAATATTTATAATAATTATATATTTTTTATTATAATTTTATATATAACTTATAAAATAAAGATTATTTGCCATTTGTAACATATTTTTATATAATTATAAACCTTTAAGTAATATTTAAAATATTTTTTTAATAAAATTTTTACCTCGATAGGGGTCTCTTCTCTTTTTAATAAAATATATTACTTAATATCGTTTTATAGTTTTTCACAATTCATACGCACGTTGTCTCTAAGTATAAAATCTTCTTCGCTAACTAAAAATTCTTCGATGCATTGTCTACAAAATATTGCTCGTTTTACGTATAGCAAATCTTTTTTACATCTTATACAGCAAAATTTTTCTGTCCACGGCAATCCAAACAACTGCGAGGTTATGGAATGATATTCCAATTTCCGCACATAAGTGTCTATCCCTCTTATAGGTCTCGAGGAATAACACTCCTCGCACATTTTGTGCCACGGAAAAAATTGCGAAACATAAATTGCTTCATTATTTAGTTGTGTGAGGCAGCTGCTCCTCAGAAGTAAATAATAACGGTCTTCATAATCTTGTGGGTTGACCCCGTCAATAGGTATTATTTGCATTTATGTACAAATTAATACCAGCCCCAAGTGTAGAATACATAGCTGAACATTTTCATATAAAAACCATTGAGGTTTGAAGTCTAATTCGTATCGCATTATGTATTACAAATATTGCAATACATAATGCGATACGAATTAGATTTCAAACCTCAATGTTTTTTATATGAAAATGTTCTACTATGCATTCTACACTTGGGGCTGGTATTAGTTTGTACATAAATGCTACATAATTATTTTGGTTTGTATCTATAATATGCCTATATCGGCATGATGAGAGAAATTAACAAATTTAGTTCGCCAGAATTGCGGTAGACAGTGCTGCAATTCTTAGATAAAGAACGAAAATAGCGAATCAGAGAGAGAATTCTCAACCCGGGATAAAATGG
>NW_011956859.1:0-1328 GCF_000949405.1 Vollenhovia emeryi | reverse complement strand
TTTCCCTCCCCTTCCCCACCCTACCTGCTCTCTCTCCTCACCTCCTTCCCCGCACTTACAACTTACCACCTTCTGTCATACTGACGAAATGTAGCGACACAACATGGGTTTGCGACATCCGTGAAGCGAGATCCACTCCACATGACCCTCTGACATAGGGTGGGTAGGGTTATTTTTAACAAAGTGGAGCCCCCCCGTAGGGGGGGCGGAACATACTGTCTCCATGCATGTACTTCCATGACGTACGACAGATGGAGATGGGAGGAGAGATATAAGATTTAGTGTCCATCATTTTTATCGAAAACTGTCACTCGTATAGTAAAAATGAATAGGACATAAAATGTATATTTTTAAGAGATCTACAACTTTTGTTTGAAACATTTTTCAAAATTTTTAATATTTTTGTCTGAAAAGTACATATAATTGGTTGACATTGTTTTTTTAATAACTTTTTAATAAACAACGAACGCCGGCTAAATCCTTCTGAGGGTTACTCAGGAGGGTGACCTCTATAATATATGTCAAGCCCAAGGTTATTGGAGGTGGGTGTCCTAATCTAAATAATTACCCTTATAATTGACTTATTAATATTGTTTATTGTGACACAGCTCGTTAAATATAATTTTATTACGTTGTCGGCTAGCTTTTGACAAGATTGTCAAAACGTACATTGTTCTCTTCTAAATTATTACAGAATAAATTACATATTTATCTACTAATATTATTTTATAATACTATCCTGATTTGCCTGTCCTTGGCCGTTAACCTTCTCATATTGCTTTACAGCCTTACATTTCTTTTATTTGGTAATTAATATAATAAATTCTTTAAAAAAATTTACTACTTTAAAATACCGAGACCATTTGCAGAAAGATTCACTAAGTGATTCGTTTTAAGATTTAAATGTTAACGCAAAGATTTCTGAAAAAAACGGATTGTTTAGAAAAAAATTTTACGTAAAATTTTTGTGCTTGTCGAAATCTTCATACATTGATAATGGGAAAGTTTGTCTTGTTTTCTGTTTTATTACAATACGCTTTCTCCATATCCCCTACATTTTCTGTATAAATTTCTTAAGAAATAGATTTCTTAAATAATAAAATCATCTGTGTAATCAAATGTTAAAGAATACAATTTTCATAGGAGAATTACAGAAAAGATAACTCAAAATGTAATTTAATTGACAAATATTATCAAGAAAAAAAATGTATGTCTATCCTACGTAAAAGGACGCACAGAGTTTCGAATCTACAAAGAAAAGTTTTAAATCAATTTATAAGCGAAAAGATTATAGGTTTTTTAAGGTGAGCTTTATTAATCCGTTTTGA
>NW_011956858.1:0-1328 GCF_000949405.1 Vollenhovia emeryi | reverse complement strand
TGAAATATAGTAGAGAAAATTGAGAAGGATAGAAAACAATAAAAATCAGAGAGAACCCTGTATCAATAAATTATTTTGCAAGTAGCAATAAACTTAAGCTATCGCGCACTCAACTATGACACGCTAGAAAATATTAATACTTTATCACGGAGACCGAAGTTGAATGTTCTTATCCGATAAGCCCATTCGTAAACTATGTAACTAAATGCAAGCGTGTGACAAGTTCGAAAAAGAATGATCGGTTTATCGGTGTCAATGAGATGCGCGGGACCAGGGTCCTGGATCAAGGTCGTCCACCTGCCCGTCAGAACCAGGTTATCTGTCCCGCGCGATCCAATGTCTCTCGCTAGTCCACGCCTGCTTCGGAATACACGCACGGTTAGACCGAGCGAGCGAGCGAGCGGGAGAGAGACGGAGAAAGAGCGAGGCCCCTCGTTACGACGCTCTGTGCCGCTGCCGGTCGAGAATGGAGACATCATCCCCGATGATGCCGCGGAATCTGAGCGGAGAAGCTTTCCTCTCACGCGCTCGGTTTGCGTTCGCGCTGTATGTTCCGGAAGCGCTCTTCACGCAACTGACGTTTGCCCGCCGCCGTCGGTTGTAAGTATTGTAGCGAACAGCTTTGCGCAATGATATCCGCGGGAACGATTGAAATTCGAGAGCACACGCACATGTAGCTAATCATGGTTTGCTGCAAATATTTTGCTGCCATAACTATAAGTTTATAAACCACAGCAAACGGTTTGCTGTCGCACCTAATATTATACAATAGGCATAGTGGCAAAATATTTAGCTATCACGGCTAAATATCAGCTGTCCATATTTTGCAACTGAAATTTAGTTGCCGCATGCAGTGTTTAGGTACACTGACAAAAAAATTTTTTAATCAAGCAAATAGATTTACTTAAAAATTTTTTTATACTGAAGTAAATATTTATTCTGTTTAAAGAAAAATATCAAATTTTAAGTAAATTAATTTAAATCATTACATTTTCTACATTCAAATAAAGATTTCATGAGATATAGAATACTATTTGTTAAATGAAATAATTGTTTTTGTTAAATAAGAAATCGAATTTTCTTCGCTGTGAAAATTACATCTTAGTAAACATTTTCTAGAATTAAAATAAAATTTGTTATTAATGCACAATATATATTTAATTTAAAACTATCTATTCTTTGATATTTAATAAATATTTAAATCAAAGCAATGCATGTTTTCATTTCTTTATTATTTTTTAAATTTAAGTTAATAAGCTATTAGCAGCCACCTAATGAATAATTTTCTTGAGTAAAGTAATATTTTTTTCGGTAATTATTTAGATTAA
>NW_011956857.1:0-1327 GCF_000949405.1 Vollenhovia emeryi | reverse complement strand
GAAAACTTTTCATACTACAACAAATTTTCTACTAAATCGCCATCGGATATTTGATTCACAAATTTAAAAAAATATTAGTGAATACAAGGTATCATGGTCATTTTATATATTTATTAAATTAATGTCATTTATTTATTTATTTATTTAAATTTATTTATTTACTTAATTTATTTAAATTAATTTAAATTAATTAATTAATTAATTTATTATATTTATTATATTTTATTTTGTATTTAGAAATCATCCCACATTATTCATTAGTATAACCAAGAGACAAGCCGACGAAAGATCTGATCCGACAGCGAGTTAACACGAATCAACTGAATAATCATGTTATTTATTATGGATTTGCTGCGGCATATAAATTTATGTTACACATTGTATACACAAATTTGACAGCACCATGATCACTCACCGCGCATGAGCGAGGACAGTGATTCGCATCCTGAATTTTTTTGCGCGTTCGTAAACTTATAAAAAAAAAAAGTGTCGCAACCTCAATGCTCCCGACTGTACATTTCTTTATTACATTGTGTACCATCACTTCTGAAACACCCTGTATAATGAAAAAGAGGGGCCTCTACCTATGTTTATTAGGACTTTTTGCTTATACTAATGTATACATTTCACCATTACATTTTGTAGCATCACTTTTGAATCAACCAGTATAATGAAAAAGTGTTCATGTACGGATTCCGCGAAATTTCAAACATCTATAACTTAAGAACTAATCAACCGAATATTAATTAATTATATATGAAATAGGGGTAGAAAAGACTGGAAAGAATAATAGAATTAGAAATAGCCCGATATCTCAAAATTTGCAAAAGTTAGAGCAACCACAGACATTTCTAAAAAAATTCAAGATTTTTTCAAAAAGAAACCCATTTACCGATCATCGCAAAAATCAATACCAACCTTCCTTTAGTGATTCTCGAAGTTTTAAAAAAAATTAGCCCGATATCACAAAATTTAAGAAAATTAGAGCAACCACAGACATTTCTCAAAAAATTCAAAATTAAAAAAAAAACCCGTTTACCGATCATCGCAAAAAACAATACCAACCTTCCTTTAGTGATTCTCGAAGTTTAAAAAAAAAAATTAGCCCGATATCTCAAAATTTAGGAAAATTAGAGCAACCACAGACATTTGTCAAAAAATTCAACATTTAAAAAAAAAAAACCCGTTTACCGATCATCGAAAAAATCAATACGAACCTTCCTTTAGTGATTCTATACGTTTAAAAAAAAATTAGTCCGATATCTCAAAATTTACAGAAGTTACAGCAACCACAGACATTCGAATGCGTACACACACACACACCCAC
>NW_011956856.1:0-1327 GCF_000949405.1 Vollenhovia emeryi | reverse complement strand
CAAGCCTGGAACAAGTCTTTTACCCAAGAAAATCACGAAAAATCAACTTGTAGCGAGATTCCGAAGGAACCGCGTTTCGAGAAGACTCGAGAATAACAGAGCGGCGCAAGGCGTTTGTTTGCCTGTTGGCGTCGCGCGGTTTCCAGGTGCGTCCGTGCGAGTGTTTTGTTATCGGTGGTCCTTCTCATAGGCCGCCGACGGGTCGAGAGACTTTTTGTTTTCCGTGACGAGTCGCGAGCGCTCTCGCGACCAAAAGTCAGTCCGCAGCGATACTTGGTCGAGGTCGGACCACTTACGTTGATGTCTTTTCCGCCTTTATTGTCTTATGCATTTTATGTTCGCGGTAACGTCTACGTGTCGTCAGTTTATGTGTTACGACTTATGTGTGCCCAAATAAATTGGTTATCCGCTCTTACGCAACGCCCTTACGCTACACGATCCCACGGCCATCCCTACAAAGTCAGAAGTGGGATACAGGATACAGGAATCCAGGGATTCAGGGATACAGGGATACAGGAATACTGAGTGAGCGATACTGATTCTGGGATTTGACGGAGTTGTCAACTTTATTTCGAGAACGACCGGCGTATTAAGATGACTACGTTGACGGTCGCGGATCTGAAGGAGAAGCTGAAGGAACGAGGTCTGCCGACAACCGGACCGAAGAGCGAACTGACGAGGCGATTACGCGAGGCAGGAGTCGACGCTGAGGAACAGGGTCTGACCGACGAGGTGCTGGACGACGAGTCGCAGAGGGAAGCAGGTGCCCAGAGCGTCGTTACGGCGGCACAAGAGAACGATCTCCTACGGAGGGAGAGGGACTTAGCCGCGCGAGAGGTCGAGCTCTTGAGGAGAGAACTCGAGCTGGTAAGGACAACGCAACAGCCAGGAGGGAACGTGCCTGTCCGAGCCTGTGTACGAAAATGGCAGGATCTGAAGGATCTGATTGGCGAGTACGACGGTGGCAATTTAGATTTCGACCGATGGGAAAAGCAGATGGAGAAATTACTTTCTTCATACGACCTGAGCGAGCATCAGGCGAAAGCGCTGATATGTAGCAAGCTGTCCGGCAAGGCGCTCAGATGGTTTCACTCGAGGATCGATTGCGTCGAACTAAGCTGCGAAGACCTTCTCCAAGGATTAAAACAAATGTACGGACAACGAGTGGATCCACTGAAATTACGACGGAAGCTTGAGGCAAGAATGTGGAACGCAGGCGAATCTTTCGCGGATTACCTCCACGATAAGGTGATCCTCGCGAACAGAGTACCAGTTGCTGAGGCTGAGTTAATTAGCTACGTCATCGAGGGCATTCCAAGCCAGGAAG
>NW_011956855.1:0-1327 GCF_000949405.1 Vollenhovia emeryi | reverse complement strand
TATCGTTGGTAAAATTATTATAAAACCAATGTTTCCAAATGTTATTCCAATATGTTCCTTGCTCGTATCTGGGATAGGTAGGCCACTGCGTGGATATGTAGCGAGTACGCGATGTAGATGAGGTGAGTATAAATGCTGTTTATTGAATATAGCGAGTATACTCTGGAGAGACACGTCCGTACAGTTACGTGGTCCCGACGCTACTCTGTCCGCGCAGGTACCAACATGACCGACGGTACCAAGATGGCCGACGGTACCAACATGGCAGCGTGCGCAATAGACTTGCGCAGACAACGAATCCGCGTGAGCCTCTTGAGCATAAGGGTGCTTTCACATGGAACGTAAGTTGCGTAGCGTAACCTGCGTATCGCCAATCACAGGGTCATTCTGATAGATCCGTTTCAATAATTCCGTTGAAATAGTTGTGTGATTGGTGATACGCAGGTTACGCTTACGCAAGTTACGCTCCATGTGAATCCAGCCTAAGGGCATAAGAGAGGCCCACGGTAATGTGGCCATGCGCTTACGCACTATTACAACTCTCACGCAACAGTTATAAACGAATTTTGACACAGATTGAAATAACAAATGTTAGGTTGTAAATATGTATGTTTTAACTTTTCTGTAAAGCACACAATATTCACGTGTTATAATTTCTTTAAAGGAAACAATTCATTTCAAGGAAAGAACATTCGTATATTTCTGTCGAGCACAGATTAATCGTGTATTTATTATCCTGTAAAGCAGACAATTTTCACATGTGTTGTAATTTCTCTAACGGAAACAACATTCGTGTCTGAAAAGTTCTATCGAGTGTAGCACCACTTGCTTTATTTCTCACAAAAATACAGAGAGCCTCCTTCCTTAAGGCCATTCTACAATTGTAGGAGTACAAGTAGTAGTAAGTGTTGTACATCAAAGTAATATACAATAGAGTGAGATACGTCGTAATTGAAATGAATGAACAATTGTAGAATAGCCTTAACGTTTGCCCCGTATCCTTGCGCGCTCGCTCTCTCGACCGCATTACATTCGTCCGCGCAGGCCTCCGCGCGTGATAAGTAGGGCCCCGCGCGCTACACGAGGAAACAACATTCGTGTATTTTAACACATCTGTAGAGCACACAATATCCATGTGTGTTTATTATTCTGTAAAGCAGACAATTTTCATGCGTTGTAATTTCTCTAATTTGAAATAACATTCGTGTCTGAAAAGTTCTATCGAGTGTAGCACCACTTGCTTTATTTCTCACAAAAATACAGAGAGCCTCCTTCCTTACGTCTGACCCGTATCCTTGCGCGCTCGCTCTCTCGACCGCATTACATT
>NW_011956854.1:0-1327 GCF_000949405.1 Vollenhovia emeryi | reverse complement strand
GGGCTGTATGGGTGGTCTGAATCACCCTGTATAAGGCAATTCTGCCCATCGTGCGATAAAGTTACATGCAAGTGTTCCTAAGAATACGAGTGTGAAAAGACGTTAGCGCAACAACATGGAGCAAGATCTGGTGGAGTGAGCCGACAGGATCGCCACGTTGGGTGATTACTTTGCATGGCAGCTGCAATGCGACGAGTACATCGCGGAGCTCGAGGAACGCAGCCGTGTCAAGCGTCCGAAGTTGTCCATCGGTAACAAACAATTGCTGGTGGCTCGAATCGCTCGACTTAAGTGTGTCAAGCGCTAAGTTGAAAGACGATTCGTACATTTCGGTGATGGCGGTACCGAGCCTTCCACACAATTGTCGTGGCGCGAGATCGACACCACGTTTAACAATCGTGTGCTTACCGGCGCAATAATTAACGCGGAGTACATTGAGCCGCGCAAATTTCTCGAGGACGCTCGCGATGTCATGGTTGAGCATGTGCGAGACTGTATTCGAAAACATCATTGTGTTAAGGTGAATACCGTGTTCAACGGGGAGTTTGTGGCGGGTGATAAACATGCAAATAAAAGCATAAATACAAAAACTATGAGTTGTTTCCTACAAGCAACCTACAACAGTGGTACGAGTCGCGCGTAATCGGCTCGATTCTAACCGAACTCGAGGAATTCCAGGAGCGCGATAGTGGGCGGGCGCTGTCGCGTATACTCAACTTGACTATTAACGTGAACAAGTGCAATCCTATGCGCGCGGGATGCCATATACATAGACATGCCAGAAGTGGTGAAACGAAAGAAAGTGGTGATCAACGTACAACCAATGGACAATGCGTGTTTCGCGTGGTCGGTGGTTGCTGCTCTCTATCCAGCTGAAAGACACGCGGAGCGCGGATCGTCGTATCCGCAGGGAGAGGCTCAATTACGCACAGTACAATTGGACACGATGCAATTGTACACAGTGCTATTGGACACATAATGTTGCGCACAGTTCTTTTGCGCATAGATCTTTTGCGCACCGTTCATTTGGACACAGTTCTTGTACGCACCGTCCCGAGTAGAAAATAGTTAGGGAAAGCCTTATGAAGCATAAGGCCCCGATGAGGATTTAATAATGATGCCTTAAAAAGGGCTACCTCAATAAAACCACATCAGGGCCTTACAAGGAGTTACTAAGGATGCCCTAGATTTAGTAAGTAAGATTTTGTTACGGAAAACTAATAAGGGCCTTACAAGGAGTTATTAAGGATGCCCTAGATTTACTAAGTAAGATTTTGTTACGGAAAACTAATAGGGGCCTTACAAGGAGTTATTAAGGATGCCCTAG
>NW_011956853.1:0-1327 GCF_000949405.1 Vollenhovia emeryi | reverse complement strand
ACCAATCATCGTAACAGAAAAAATTACTGATTACGTTGAACGCGTAATTCCCAATTATACAATGCAGAGGCTCGACTGTCGGGCCTCACGCGGGGTGATGCAATCCCGAGAACCAAAAATTTCTCTTCTAAGTTAGAAGACGAACGGAACTTGCAGTGAAAATATGTTCCGAATTATGCAAGAAACGCATAGACCGCATGAACGCATTAGACGCATCAACTGCCTCAAGTCAAAAGAGAAGCAGTCAATGCGCAGGGAGGAGTGCTAAGAATTCAGTACCGTTAGTACACTCTAGGGAATTCATAGCTCTCTCGAAGCGCTTTCGAAGCGCGCAATAGCTAATTCGGAACGACTTTCTATGTACTCTACGCGCTTTATGCGTAAATCGGAACGCACCCAGTATAACCAGTAGTTGCACTCTCTGTCGGCACCTTTGATCTGGGCGTTCTCAATTTTCCGCCATGTTTTTATTCTCACCAACAGTGTATCAACGGCTAAAAGTGCCTGGGCCCTTTTCAGGATCGTATCCAGGAAAGGCGCATACGAACTGGCGTACATTATTTATTGTAAATGGAAATGGCCTATGAAAAAAAATGTTCTAATAAAAGTAATTAATGTAATTACTTGCTCCAACGTATAAATGTATTTACGCGTTATTCGTCAACACTGCGAATTTTTCAATGTCACACCGACTTTGCACTAACACACGTACAAAAATCCTGTGATTGGTCAGAATAAAATTAAACATGTCGGATGCGCAGTACGGATCGGCGCGAACGTGAAACAAAAGAGCGAGTGCCACTACTGGTTATACTGTGGTTATACTACTACTCGATTTCTAATACTGTCACGATAGGTGGCACTCGGGAATCAACATTAGACTGTTTATTGCGATGAGTATTGCCATGTGCCTCGGTGGTCGAATTGGTTGAGACGCCCGCCTAGCGAGAGGGAGGTCCAGGTTCAAACCCTGGCCAAGGTGACATTTTTTCGCAATAAATTTATAATAGAATATTTAGACACTACCATCCTGTCACGACTCTGAGTCCTTCAAATTCTTTGAAATTTGTGTTTAACACATACGAGCCTTACTAATTTATTTAATTAATTACTTTTATTAAAACATTTTCTTTCATAGGCCATTTCTATTTACAATAAATAATGTACGCCAGTTCGTATGCGCCTTTTCTGGATACGATCCTGAAAAGGGCCTAGGCACTTTAAGCCGTTGATACACTGTTGGCGAGAATAAAAACATGGCGGAAAATTGAGAACGCCCAGATCAAAAGTGCCGACAGAGAGTGAGCATACTGGTTATACCGCAGTA
>NW_011956852.1:0-1327 GCF_000949405.1 Vollenhovia emeryi | reverse complement strand
CGCGAATTAGAATACACCCTGTATACATAGAAATTGTAGTAGTTATGCAATTCTTAGACGTAAAATTATGTTGAATTTCTCGCCGGACAAAATGTAATTATTACCAAAAGATTAATCGAACTAAAGAGCCACGCACACAGACCAAATTCTTTATCTAAACTGATCAATTGGAGTTCTTGTACTGGATACATGCATATTTCGTATCTAAACCTTTCCAAAAAAAAGTTCCTAGGAAAAAAAGACTGTTTCTCTAGAACCTTCTTTCTAAAAGAATTTATGGTGGAGGGAGTAAAAGAGTCTAAAGGGCCTGCAAGACCGCTGTGACTTCAGTCTGCCGAATTCCAAAGTAGCTCAGTCGTTAGAAAAGGTATAAAATTTTAAAAATGTAAAAATATTTTTTCAATTATTTCTTCTGAATTTAAATATTTTATAATATAGTTAACTTTTAAAGATGTATGAATTTTTATCATTATATAGTAATAATCAATATTTCACTATTATAATCCACATCTCATTATATAACTTTTCCAGATTATAATTAATTAAAAAGTTTAATTCGGAATTTTATAAATTCTATAAACCAATATTTGTTTGACTTTTTAAATTGAACACGATTTCTTTTAATTGTAGACACAAACATCTAAATCATTTTTTACAACATTGGAGTACAAAAAATATAAAAGAATTAATACATCTTGTTTAAAATGTTAACTATGTTATAAAATACCGATTTAAATATAGAAGAAATAGTTACAAAGATATTTTTTATTTTTTATATTTTATAATTTTATACCCTCTCTATTGACTGGACTACGTTGACATTTGATAATAGACTGAAGTCACAGTGGTCTTGCAGGCCCTTCAGCCTCTTTTACCTCCTCCACCATAAATTCTTGTAGAGAAAAAATCCTAGGAGAATAGTCATCTTTCCGTAGGAAAAATTTTTTTGTAAAGGTCTAGATACGAATATATGCACTTATCCAATATGAGACGTATATTATACAACAAAAATTATATATATTCTACATAATTCGACTCACTTATTTGTTTTTTCTTGCACATTGTCAGTATGTTGTTCATCGCTCATAGCGTAGCAATGATCATCAGTACCTATTCTTGTGCTTCTGAAAAAAATTGTTTCAAATTATTTGTTAATTGAAAATTAATTCATCTATTTTTATAATAAATACAAGAATAACTTATATATTATTTTCTTCATTTATCGTTGTTGGTTCTAGAGAAGAAGTAGCATTGCTGTAAAATAATTTTTTTTAATTCTTTTGATATATTTTTTATACAGGGTGTCTGATGCAAAAGTAGCCACTTT